>NW_026871723.1:0-51731 GCF_028564815.1 Eubalaena glacialis | reverse complement strand
GTTGCAGGATACAAAAGTAATGTACAGATATCTCTTTCATTCCTATACACTAAAGATGAAAAATCTGAAAGAGAAATTAAGGAAACACTCCCATTTACCACTGCAACAAGAAGAATAAAATACCTAGGAATAAACCTACCTAAGGAGACAAAAGACGTTCACTCAACAAACTATAAGACACTGATGAAAGAAATCAAAGATGACACAAACCGATACAGAGATATACCATGTTCTTGGATTGGAAGAATCAACATTGTGAAAATGACTCTACTACCCAAAGCAATCTACAGATTCAATGCAATCCCTATCAAATTACCAATGGAATTTTTCAGAGAACTAGAACAAAAAAATTTCACAATTTGTATGGAAACACAAAAGACCCCAAACAGCCAAAGCAATCTTGAGAAGAAAAACAGAGCTGGAGGAATCAGGCTCCCTGACTTCAGACAATACTACAAAGCTACAGTAGTCAAGACAGTATGGTACTGGCACAAAAACAGAAATATAGATCAATGAAACAGGAGAGAAAGCCGAGACATAAACCCATACCCATATGGTCACCTTATTTTTGATAAAGGAGACAAGAATATACAATGGAGAAATCACAGCCTCTTCAATAAGTGGTGCTGGGAAAACTGGACAGCTACAGGTAAAAGAATGAAATTAGAAGACTCCCTAACACCATACACAAAAATTAACTCAAAATGGATTAAAGACCTAAATGTAAGGCCAGACACTATAAAACTCTTAGAGGAAAACATAGGCAGAACACTCTATGACATCAATCACAGCAAGATCCTTTTTGACCCACCTCCTAGAGAAATGGAAATTAAAAAGAAACATAAACAAATGAGACCTAAGGAGACTTAAAATCTTTTGCACAGCAAAGGAAAACGTAAACAAGACGAAAAGGCAACCCTCAGAATGGGAGAAAATATTTGCCAACGAAGCAACTGTCAAAGGATTAATCTCCAAACTTTACAAGCAGCCCATGCAGCTCAATATCAAAAAAACAAGAAACCCAATCCATAAATGGGCAGAAGACCTAAATAGACATTTCTCCAAAGAAGATATACAGATTGCCCACAAACACAGGAAAGAATGCTCAACATCACTGATCATTAGAGAAATGCAAATCGAAATTACAATGAGGTATCACCACACACAGGTAAGAATGGCCATCATCAAAAAAATCTACAAACAATAAATGCTGCAGAGGTGTGGAAAAAAGGGAACCCTCTTGCACCGTTGGTGGGAGTGTAAATTGATACAGCCACTATCGAGAACAGTAGGGAGGTTCCTTAAAAAACTAAAAATAGAACTATCATATGACACAGCAATCCCACTACTGGGCATATACCTGGAGAAAACCATAATTCAAACAAGAGTCATGTTCCACAATGTTCATTGCAGCTCTATTTGCAATAGCCAGGACATGGAAGCAACCTAAGTGTCCATCAACTGATGAATGGGTAAAAAAGATGTTGCACATCTTCAATATAAAATGGAATATTACTCAGCCATAAAAAGAAATGAATTTGAGTTATTTGTAGTGAGATGGATGGACCTAGAGTCTGTCATACAGAGTGAAGTAAGTCAGAAAGAGACAAACAAATACTGTATGCTAACACATATATGTGGAATCTAAAAAAAGAAGAAAAAAAGTGGTTGGGAAGAACCTAGGGACAGGACAGGAATAAAGACGCAGACATAGAGAATGGACTTGAGGACATGGGGAGGGGGAAGGGTAAGCTGGGACGAAGTGAGAGAGTGGCATGGACTTATAAATACTACCAAATGTAAAATAGCTAGCTAGTAGGAAACAGCTGCATAGCACAGGGGGATCAGCTCAGTGCTTTATGACCACTTAGAGGGGTGGGATAGGGAGGGCGGGAGGGAGACGCAACAGGGAGGAGATATGGGGATATATGGATATGTATAGCTGATTCACTTTGTTATAAAGCAGAGACTAACACACCATTGTAAAGCAATTATAGTCCAATAAAGATGTTAAAATTAAATAAATAAATAAATAAAAGATTTATGCCCCCCCCCCAAATTAAATCTTTTTTAAAAATAAATAAATATAAAAGAGCACTCAGTGACATGGAACTCTAAACCTAAGTATTTTCAGTACTATAGTAAATGTAAATGGATTAATATCTCCTATTAAAGTGTCATTTTTTATATTATGTGCAACTAAATTTTTTTCACAATCTACAGGTAAAATAAAAGAATTACATTAGAAAGGAGAAAACATTCCATGTATTTAAAAACAATAAAACAATAAGCATATAATATGCATCTTAGATATAAGTAGTCTTTAAGTTCAGAACAATTTGTCATTATTGTAATTAGTATTATTATCCCAATTTCTTAAAAACATTTCAATACTTTTTGTATTTGAAAAAATATTTTAATATTTTTTTCTTCGCTCTTTTGTGGTCTAATACATGGTAAGTATTTAGGTGCTAACATAACCTAAAAATATATTTTGTTTTTTTACAGCCGAACAAAACTGAATCAAGAAGAAATAGATAACTTGAACATACTGACCACTAAAAGCAAAATAGAGGGCTTCCCTGGTGGCGCAGTGGTTGAGAATCTGCCTGCCAATGCAGGGGACACGGGTTCGAGCCCTGGTCTGGGAAGATCCCACATGCCGCGGAGCAACTGGGCCCGTGAGCCACAGCTACTGAGCCTGCGCGTCTGGAGCCCGTGCTCTGCAACAAGAGAGGTCGCGATAGTGAGAGGCCCACGCACCGTGATGAAGAGTGGCCCCCGCTCGCTGCAACTAGAGAAAGCCCTTGCACAGAAACGAAGACACAACACAGCCAAAAATAAATAAATAAATAAATAAATAAAATTAAAAAAAAAAATACAATCTGTAATTTTAAAAAACTCCCTACCAACAGAAGTCCGGGATCAGATGGTTTCACAGGCAAATTCTACCAAATATACAAAGCAGAACTTACACTGATTCTTCTCAAACTCTTCGAAAAGATTGAAGAGTAAGGAATACTTCCAAAGACATTCTGTGAAGCCACTATCACGCTGATATCAAAAACAGATGGGAGGGACTTCCCTGGTGACACAGTGGTTAAGAATCAGTCTGCCAATGCAGGGGACATAGGTTCGAGACCTGGTCTGGAAAGATCCCACATGCCACGGAGCAACTAAGCCTGTGTGCCACAACTACTGAGCCTCCGCTCTACAGCCCACGAGCCACAACTACTGAGCCTGATAGCCACAACTGCTGAAGCCCACGCACCTAGAGCCCATGATCTGCAACAAAAGAAGCCACCGCAATGAACAGCCTGCACACCACAACGAAGAGTAGCCCCCACTCACCGTAACTAGAGAGAGCCCGAGCACAGCAACGAACGCCCAATGCATCCAAAAATAAAGAAAGAAAGAAATTTACTTAAGAAAACAACAAAATAAAACATATAGGGACTTTTCTGGTGGTCCAGCAGTTAAGATTTCGCCTTCCAGTGCAGGGGGTGCGGGTTCGATCCCTGGTTTTGGAGCTAAGATCCCACATGCTTCACAAACAAGAAACCAAAACATAAAACAGAAGCAATATTGGAACAAATTCAATAAAGACTTTAAAAAAAAACACAGAGAAAGACACTACCAAAAAAGAAAACTACAGGCCAATATCTTTGATAAATATGGATGCAAAAATTCTCAACTGAATATTAGAAAACCGAATCTGACAACACATAAGAGGATCATACACCATGACCAAATTTGATTCACCCCAGTGCCACAAAGTTGTTTCAACATATGCAAATCAATCAACATGATACACCCCATCAACAAAGGAAAAACACAAAACAAACGATCATCTCAATAGATGCCGAATAAGCCTTTGAAAAACTTCAACATCCATTCATGATAAAAACACTTTCCAAAGTGGGTATAGAGGAAACATATCTCAACATAATAAAAGCTATTTATGACAAACCCACAGCCTATATAATACTCAATGTTCATAAGCTGAAAGCCTTCCTGCTAAAATCTGGAACAAGACAAGGATGCCCACTCTCACCTCTTCTCTTCAACATAGTATTGGAAGTCCTAGCCACAACGATCAGACAAGAAAAAGAAATAAAATCTAACCAAATTGGAAGGGAAGAGGTAAAGTTGTCATTATATGCAGATGACATGATAATATATATAAAGGAAACCCTAAAAATTCCACACAAACACTACTAGAACTGATAAACAAATTCAGCAAAGTAGCAGGATAGAAGATTAACATACATAAATTGGTTGCATTTCTTGGTTTTTCTTTCTTTTTTTTTAAAATTTATTTTGGCTGCATTGGGTCTTCATTGCTGTGCACGGGCTTTCTCTAGTTGTGGCCAGTGGGGACTAGTCTTTTTTGTGGTGCACAGGCTTCTCATTGCAGTGGCTTCTCTTGTTGTGGAGCACGGGCTCCAGGCACGCAGGCTTAAGTAGTTGTGGCACATGGGCTCAGTAGTTGTGGCTCACTGGCTCTAGAGTGCAGGCTAAGTAGTTGTGGCACACAGGTTTAGTTGCTCCACGGCATGTGAGATCTTCCTGCATCAGGGCTCAAACCCGCGTCCCCTGTATTGGCAGGTGGATTCTCAACCAAGGAGCCACCGGGGAAGTCCCTGGTTGCATTTCTTTACACTAACAATGAAATATCAGAAAGGAAATGTAAACAAGCAATCCTTTTTTAAATGGCATCAAAAAAATAAAATGCTTAGGAATAAACCTCACCAAGGAGGTGATCGACTTATATGCTGAGAACTACAAAACATTAGTAAAGGAAACTGAAGATGATTCAAAGAAATGGAAAGACATCCCGCGCTCTTGGATGGGAAGAATTAATACTGTTAAAATGGCTATACTACCCAAAGCAATCTACAGATTTAATGTGATCCCTATCAAATTACCCATGACATTTTCCCCAGAACTAGAACAAATAATCCTAAAATCTATCTGGAACCATAAAAAGTCAGAACTGTCAACACAATCCCCAGGAAAAAGAACAAAGCAGGAGGCATAACCCTCCTAAACTTCAGACAATACTACAAAGTTACAGTAATCAAAGCCACATGGTATTGGCACAGAAAGAGATACATGGAGCAATGGAATGGAATAGAGAGCTAAGAAATAAACCCACACACCTATGGTCAATTAACCTTCGACAAAGGAGGCAAGAATATACAATGGGGAAAAGATAGTCTCTTCAGCAAGTGGTGTTTTGAAAGTTGGAGAGCCGTATGCAAATCAGTGAAGTCAGAACATACCCTCACACCATACACAAAAATAAACTCAAAACGGCTTATATGCTTAAATATAAGATAGGACACCTTATAACTCCTAGAAGAGAACATAAGCAAAACATTCTCTGACATAAGCCATACCAAAGTTTTCCTAGGTAGTTCTCCTTAGGCAGTACAAATACAGTAAGTCACCTACATACGAACCTTCAAGTTGCAAACTTTCAAAGATGCAAACGTCCATTCGCATGTCCAATCATGTAAGTTAGTGCACGTGTCTGGCATACACTGTCACGTGCATGCTTCCTCTATATGTGGTTGTGCTTTTGTGTACTTTACAGTACTGTGTAGAGTACAGTAGTACAGTACCTTTATTTCAAGCCCAAGATGTCTGGAAGCAAGCGTAAAAGCAGAGGTGATGTAGCTGGTACTGTTAAGAAGCGCCAAGCGATAATGATGGAAACAAAAGTGAAAGTAATTGAGAGAGTGGAGTGAGGCAAAAAGATGTTAGACATCGCTCATTCTTATAACATGAATCATTCAGTCATTGGCACGAATCTAAAGAACAAGGACAAGATCATGGAACATGTGAAGTCTGCTGTGCCGACGATGTTGACAAAATATCCAAGAAGCATGGAAAAGTGATGGAGGAGATGGAGAAACTTCTCAGTGTGCGGATGCAGGATCAACATCAGCGCTGAGTCCTGCTCAACTTAACGCTGATTCAAGAGAAAGCTAAAAGCCTTTATGAAGACTTGAAGAAGAAACACGGCAAAGAATCAGAGGGCACATCTTTTAATGCCAGCCATGGCTGGTTTCATCGGTTCCAGGCTAGAGCCAACCTTCACAATGTAAAAGTAAGTGGAGAGGCAGCAAGTGCAGATAGGGTACTGTCCAGGAACTTCCAGAAACACTTTGAGAAATTATTGATGATGGTGTGTATTTACCCAACCAGGTTTTTAATGTGGATGAGACACAACTGTACTGGAAGAGGATGCCAGACCGAAGTTACATCAGTAAGGAGGAAAAGTTGATGCCGGGCTGTAAAGCAGCAAAGGATAGGCTAACTGTTGTTTGGTGGCAATGCTTCCGGTGAATTGAAGCTGAAACCTCTCTTAGTTTATCACTCACAGAACCTAAGAACCCTTAAAAACATAGCCAAGGGCTCTCTTCCTGTTGTGTGGAAGCGTAACCCCAAATCCTGGATTACACAGGCCACGTTCCAGGACTGGTTTTGCCACCACTTTATCCCAGATGTAGAGAAATATTGCTTGGAGAAGGACGTTCCAGCAAAACATTCTTTTGCTGCTCGACTATGCTCTGGGCCACCCCCCATTCATGGATGATTTTCATCCCAACGTCAAAGTACTGCATCTGTCACTGAATACTACGTTGCTCATCCAACCTACGGACCAGGGAGCTATAGCGACTTTCAAGAAATATTATTTCTGTCACACTTTTTGTCAGGCAGTAAGGTAAGTGACAAATCAGGAACAACCTAGGGACAACTTTGGAAGGACTATAACATCTACAAGCCCATAAAAACATTGACTTTGCATGGTGTGAGGGTATGGCGGTCACCATGAATGGGGTTTGGAAGAACCTTTGCCCACAGTTTGTTCATGATTTTTGTGGATTTGAGAAGGTAGATCAGAAGTCCGAAGAGGTCTTCAGCAACGTAGTGACCCTCAGCGAGACGCTGGAGCTAGATCTGCAAGAGGACGATTTCATTGAACTCCTTGCTGTGCAACATGAGGAGCTTACTGATGGAATTGGAGGCCCAGAGAAAGGATGAAGAGGGACAGGAGGAAGAAGAAGTAACTGAAGAACTGAAGAGATTCACGACACAGAAAATGGCAAGGGAATCTTCGTTATTTGAGGAAGCACTGTTAGTTTTTGAGGCACAGGACCCGAACCTAGAATGGGACCCAAAGGTGGCAGCAGCCATTCAGAATGCAATCCAGTGCTACCTTGTCATCTATGATGAGAAAAAAAGAGCTACTACCCAGACATCAATGGATCATTCTTTCAAGAGGGTAGATAGAATTAAATCCAGCAAGGAACCAGAACCTTTGCCATCAACGTCAGGTATGAGTGAAATTGCAGCTTGCCCTCTGTCTCCTACTGCTGATAATCCTTCCCCTCTACCATCTCCCACCTCCTCTCCCTCCTCCAATCAGTAACTCTTCTCGCCTGTTCCCTCGATGCCAGCCCGAGTATCCCAGCTGTTGTACTGTATTACTGTACTTTTCAAGTTACTGTACTGTAAGATTAAAAATGTTTTCTTTGTTTCTGTGCTTGTTTTTTATGTATTGTTTGCGTGAAAAGTATTATAAACCTATTACGGTACAATACCATATAGCCGACTGTGTAAGTTGGGTACCTAGGCGAACTTTGTTGGACTTACAAACAAATTGGACTTACAAACGCACTCTTGGAACAGAACTTGTTCATATGTAGGGGACTTATTGTAAAAGCAAAAAAGAAACAGGAACTAATCAAACTTATAAGCTTTTGCACAGCAAAGGAAACCATAATCAAAACGAAAATACAACCTATGGACTGGGAGAAAATATTAGCAAATGATGAGACTGACAAGGGCTTAATTTCCAAACTATACAAACAGCTCATACAACTCAATAACAAAATAACAAATAACACAATGGAAAAATGGGTAGAAGACCTAAATAAACATTTCTCCAAAGAAGACATACAGAGAGCCAATAGGCACATGAAAAGATGCTCTTCATCACTAATTATTAGAGAAACGCAAATCCAAATTACAATGAGGTATCACTTCACACTGATCAGAATGGCCATCATTAAAAAAAATCTACAATTAACAAACGCTGGAGGGGGTATGGAGAAAAGGGAACCCTTCTACACTGTCGGTGGCCATGTAAGTTGGTGCAGCCACTATGGAAAACAGTATGGAGGTTCCTCAAAAAAACTATAAAGAGAGTTGCCATATGATCTAGCAATCCCACTTGTGGACATATATCTAGACAAAACTATAATTCAAAAAGATACATGAAACCCTATGTTCATAGCAGCACTATTTATAATAGCCAAGACATGGAAACAACCTAAATGTTCATTGAAAAATGAATGTATAAAGAAGGTGTGGTATACGTATACAATAGATATTACTCAGACATAAAAAAAGAATGAAATAATGCCATTTGCAGCAACATGGATGGACCTAGAGATAATGATACTAAGTGAAGTAAGTCAGAGAGAGAAAGACAAATACCATATAATATCACTTATATGTGGAATCGAAAACAGGACACAAATGAACATGTCAGCGAAACAGAAACAAACACACAGATATAGAAAAGAGAGTTGTGGTTGCCAAGGAGAGAGTGAAGGAAAGATTGGGAGTTTTGGAATAGCAGAAGCAAACTATTCTACATAGGATGGACAACCCACAAAGACCTACTGTATAGCACAGGAAACTATATTCAATATCCTGTGATAAACCGTAATGGAAAAGAATATATATAGATATATAGATATAGATATAGATATATAGATATAGATATATAGATAGATAGATATAGATATATATACAGATATATATAAAACTGAATCACTTTGCTGCACAGCAGCAGAAATTAATACAACAATGTATAAAGGCTGCAGAGGGTGTGGAGAAAAGGGAACCCTCCTGAACTGTTGGTGGGAATATAAACTGATAGAGCCACTATGGAGAACAGTATGGGGATTCCTTAAAAGCTAAAAATAGAACTACCATATGACCCAGCAATCCCACTACTGGGCATATACCCGGAGAAAACGATAATTCAAAAAGATACATGTACCACAATGTTCACTGTAGCACTATTTACAATAGCCAGGACATAGAAACAACCTAAATGTCCATCGACAGACGAATATATAAAGATGTGGCACATCTATACAATGGAGTATTACTCAGCCATAAAAAGGAACAAAATTGAGTTATTTGTAGTGAGGTGGTTGGACCTAGAGTCTGTCATACAGAGTGAAGTAAGTCAGAAAGAGAAAAACAAATACCGTATGCTAACACATATAACATATATAACACATATATATGGAATCTAGAAAAATGGTACTGACGAACCTAGTGACAGGGCAGGAATAAAGACACAGATGTAGAGAACGGACTTAAGGACACAGGGCGGAAGGGGAGACAGAGACGTAGTGAGAGAGTAGCACTGACATATATACACTACCAAATGTAAAATAGCTAGTGGTAAGCTGCCGCATAGCACAGGGAGATCAGCTCGGTGCTTTATGTCCCCCAGAGGGGTGGGATAGGGAGTGTGGGAGGGAGGCTCAAGAGGAGGGGATATGGGGAATATGTGTATACATATAGTTGATTCACTTTGTTGTAAAGCAGAAACTAATACAGTGTTATAAAGCAATTATACTCCAATAAACATGTATTTAAAAACCCCACAACATTGTAAATCAACTACACTTGGAAATATTTCTTAAGTGCAAAAAATTTTCTCAATGTAAGTTTTATTGTGTGTGTGTACCACAGGTTCAATACATATGAATTATGTCAAATTGATTACATTGCTTTTCAAAATAAAGAATTTTTGATATTTTACATCAGCTTCATATTATAAATGCAGAAAAACTATATTATTTTTTTCTAAAGTTCAGAAATAGCCATTTTGCTCATTCGGTATACTATAAACCACTAACTATTAAAAAGGGATTTGTGACCTCTTCCTTCCAAAGAACTATTTCTCCACTCACACAAGTTTAATAGAATGTTCCGCTATGAACTGACTTCCCACCTTAGAGACACGAGATTTGCATCCTGAAATCTCTTTCTTGCAAAAATGTCCAATTATCATCCTAGCATTACAGAAGAGAAATGCTTTTTTCCAGATCTCGAATTCCATACAACTTTAGTCAAGACATCATGTATGTTTTTTTTCACACACACAGACTGTATTTTATTTTTACAAGAGATAAATCAACTGACACCAAGCATTGTAAATGGATGACCACAACAAAAGCAACAAGGATTGCAATTACCAAACACGAATCACACTCATACTATGTCATAATATTGACATTCAGTCCAGTAATCCTCCACTGTAACAGCTCCTTTACTTTGCAGTGAAAGACATCATGTATTTTTAAATAATCAGCACTCACCTGAGGTCTTTAAAAATCAACATAAACATAATTTTGTGTTCTCTTTCATTTATCCTGGTTCTAAGTGGTCATTTCTAAATGAAAGTATTTAAGTATGTTAACGTCATCGTATAACATCATATTTCAAATGACTACCGTGTCTCCAAAGATGAAATATGAGGAACTCACAATTAGGCTCTCCAAAGTTTTACTCTCTGAATCTGTATGACCCTTCTGCTGAACTCCACACTGTTCATTATTCTCTGAGAATATTCTTTTTCTTGTATGGCCATCTCACATGCTCTTTCATTTCATGAAGTTTTTTCCTACAATATTATGCCTAGTTTATTTCTGAGAATATGCATTATTTCAGAATGATATTTATAGACACAAAGACTTCTCTATAATTCCCCGAGAGTTTCAAGAACTCCTTCTTCTTTTTTTGTTTTTTAATACCTAGATTCTGAAGCTCTCCACAAAGCATTACTAAACTTGCATTTACATAAGTATCTACATATTAATCACACATTAATGCATTTACAATTGTATTATGATTTGTTGCTAATTTTGGAGCATAAATGTAGCTGTCTTATTTACCACCCTCTTGGAAATCACTTTAATATTTGCACTTAGGACTTGCAAGAGAATGGATAAATAAAAACCTGAAGAATATGCAAATACAATTTATATATTTCTCATAAAATTAGGTGATTATGTAATCTTTATCCAGAAAAAAAGAAGAGCCCAGATACTTTGCAGGCATAATACTCGAGAATGTGTGGTCTTCCAGCAGGAAAACATGCAGTAATCCATGTGGCAGAGCTTACCTGTGACCAGCTGGGGTTAGTGACCTATGTATTCCTTACATGCAACATATCAGGAGTGGAAAAAGGGAATTTGTCAGTTGTGGCAATAAGTATAATGAAGATTTGTAGCAGGTCATGCTCATATATTCAACACAGGTACAATCAAAAGTTTGCTCAATTCTGGTAGATCTAAGTCTGTATCTGTTACCTTGTCTTTAACGAGGAAATGTCAGAACTGACTTACCAAAAAAAAAAAAAAAAGTGTTTTGTTTGTTTGTTTGTTTTAGAGTCACGGTGAGTAAGGCAGAGCTCAGAACAGCTAATGTGACTTAGTGATTCTCTCATCAGGAAATACAGTTTCTACTTCCTTGTTTATTCTCCACATCCTGTAGTAAGTAAAGTTTCAATGGAAGATAAATCTACAGCGTGAAAAGAAAAGAAAACTTACATGTGTGGATAAGATCATTTTGACAAGTTTTACCACGTATGTCAGTGTTTCTGGGGATGGACACAAGCCAGAGCTCCCTACTCTGACATTTTCACTGATGTCATTCCCCTTGATCCTCAATTTGAAAGTGGATAAAAATGTTTTCTATGTTTTCTTCTTTAAGAAATTAAATAAAGAATGCTTTCTAGACATGATCCTCTAATGATTTTCAGTCAGTGGTCATCAACAGAGGAAAAGCACAGAATCTCATCCCCACAGAAGGGTGACATTCAGTCAGGTAAGAAAATTCTCCCCGAAATCAGAGCTTCATCTTTAACATGCAATCAAAGGCTTTCACAGGTTCTTCATCACTCTGCACTCAGCCCTACCATATGGGATTGGCTCTGAGAATCTCACATCAGATGACTGACAAACATGTCATAGTACACTGATCTGGTACCAGATCCTGCCTCTCTTAATCATCTCCCGCAGGGACATTGGAATATTCTAGGATATTTCCTGGAACCCTCTATTCTACACAGGTACACTTCCAAGTAGAAACAGAAGCTTGGATTCTCACTGGGACCCCTGCTCTGTCCAACCAACCTCTCTAGAAATATGATCTTCTAATCTCTCCTGATTAGAACATTTCACGGTCTCTCCCTGTGCTAATTTAGTAAAGGTAAAAGAGAAACAAGAAAGAGCCAACTATGCAGGGAGCAATATATAAGATTCCTTTACTTAATGTATTTATCTGATATACCCAAATATTGAGAAATATAGATTCATTTCATAATGTTCAAGAAAAGAGGAGGAGGAACCTCCATGCCAACAGTATATATAAAATGGAATCAATATTGCATAAGCTCCAGCTTAATCTTAGCTACGAGGTACTAACTCTTCTCGTAAAGAAGCAATAGTTCTCCATCATTTGAAGCACACTGAGGACTCAGACAGCTGGACACTGAAGGTGTAGTCTCCTCACTCGAATTCTGTACCTGCATCACAGAACAATGAAATATTCCCAAAGAATTATTAAGGATGGTGGGGGGGAGCCGAAATAAAAAAGATGAATCCATAGTCTGTCCTACCATCTGTTCTGTTGGATATTACCACCATCTTGGCCCAATATGACCTTCCCACTTTTCTCTGGGCCTCCCTACTTTCCACCTCCATCCTCTCATTATATCTTACCTACACTTGGGAACGACTCTAGTTTTTCCACTTATCTTTATCAACAAGTAATCCAAATAGCAACTCTGTATATAACTCCTTAGAAACCTCAGGTCTGACTCAGTAATAATACATGACCTTCGAAGTCCAAAGTTTTCCTAATTCCCTTTATTATTTTTTTTTCTAATTTCCATGTACTTACACTCTTAAGACCTCCACTGTGCTCAGGTTCGTCTTCCCTGCAAAATCTGCCAACCTAGACATAGACTTAAGTACCACCCTCTAATTATCTCCTAGGGAATCCAGTTTTTAAAAAAGCCTCAGCAAGCCTTATGGACTTTATTAAAGACTCTTTAAGATAACCCATGGGAGATAGCAGTACACCCACAGATATCTATCTAATACACCCTCAGAGTAATTTTTTTTTCTTTTTTATAAAGTCTCTTCTGGCCAATGAAGACTCTCAGCTCTTCTTCTTCAACATATGCAGTGTCTCACCCTTCTGATTACTCTCTGCTCTATCCCAGGTCCACTCCCTTTCCTGATATTACATTCTTTCCCAATTTTGTATGTTGGTAAAATCAAATAACATAAAATATAACATTGTAATTATTATAAAGTGCACCGTTCAGTGATATTAAATACATTCATATTATTGGGCGATCAGCATCACCATTTATCTTTCTAATTCTTTTCTATGTTTTAAAACTGTAACTCTATATCCTTTAAACATAACTTTCCTTTTCGTTCCATAACCACCTGAAAAGCATCATTACCCTCCCAATTTCTATGGTTTGGACTACACTAAGTACCCCATATAATTGAAATAAGTAGTTGTATTGCTATGACTCACTAAAAGTCACAAAAATGGCATTTTGGGTAGCTAAATTTCCTCAAGATTCATCCATGTTGTAGCATATTCCTAGATCTTTTCCTCCTTAAGGCTGAATAATATTGTATTATATGGGTATACCACACTTTGCTTATCCAGGAACTAGTGGATGAACACTTAGGTTGCTTTCATATTTTAGCTACTGTGATTGTTACTGCTCTAAACACTGGAGGTCAAATATTTCTTTAAGACCCTGATTTCAATACCTTTGGGTATACCTCATAGTAAAATTCCTGGATCATGTAGTAATTCTATTTTTCAATATCTGAAAAATTGCCATATTCTTTTGCAAAGCAGCTGTATCATTCTACATTCCCTCTGACATAGCACAATGGTTCCAACTCCCTCGCATCCTCACCAATACTTGTTTTCTGCTTGTGTATGTGTGTGTGTGCTTGTGTGTGTATGCATGCACACAAATATATAAACATGCATTTAGTGATATGGAGCATCTATTCAAGTGCTTAGTCATTTGTACATCTTTTTGAAGAACCATCTATTCAAGTCTTTTATCCATTTTTGAATCAGGGTGTTTGCTTTTTGTTCAGTTGTAGGAGTTCTCTGTATATTCTGAATAGAAAACTCTTGTCAGATAGATGGCTTTCAAATATTTTCTCCCATCTTGTGGGTTGCCATTTTATTCTGTTTACATTTCTTTGATACACATTTTTCTTTAAATTATGTACTGCAAATTGTTTATTTTTTTGTTAGCTGTACCTTTGTTGTTCCTTCGTTTCATGTTGAGGAAAACACTGCCAAATCCAGAATCATGAAGCTCTTGTCCTGTATCTTCTTCTAAGACTTTTTATTTTATTAGGTCTTATATTTAGTTTCTTGATACGTTTTCATTAATTTTTGCATATGATGTTAGGTAAGGGTCCATCTTCCTTCTTTTGCATGTCGACCACAAGACTTCTCAGCACCATTTGTTGAAAATACTATCCTTTCTACTTTGAAAAGTCTTGGCAACTTGTCAAAAATCATTTGGCCATATATCAGGGTTTATTTCTGGGTGTTCTATTCTATTCTATTGGTCTTGAATAAGGGAGAAAATAGTATAACCTATCCAGGTTGATGAAGAACATAAAGAAAGACCAGGACTGAGAATTAGGAGGGCAATATAAAACAGCGGGGAGTAAAAGACAGTGTGAGAGAAGATCTTGTATTTGCGAGTTCATGGAAATACGATCATGCTAAAACCACTAAACGCCTGACTTTGAGCAATACGGTAAATGTGCCAGCAAGAAACATAACACTTACCCATCTCTGGGAAATATAGTATGGGCATAAAGATAAACTACACACAAATAGATTAAAAAGGGAATGGTTTTCATGGTGTGAGAATATTGTGGGATTTGAAACACAATTTACTTCTGTTCTACCATTGTCTCTAAAATTTATCAAAGTGTATATACAAGCAATTCCAATTCTGGTAATGTGCTTGACAGGTTTATACATGAACTTCAGTAGAGCAGTAAATGTACATTCATAGTAGGGCTGTTCCCTAAACCAAAACACAAAACACAAAAACTGCAAAGACTAGAGTTCACTTTGTCAACACACATACAGATGCAATGATGGTCAATGGTCCGAAAACAGAAGGTGAGCATGGGTGCAAGAGGTTAATCCCCAGGCTGGGGTGGGGTGCAGAGTTTGAGGGTAACACAGGTAGAAAAGGCTTTTGTCCTATCCTTGATTTTTGAGGTATGGAAATTCACAGGTCACTACCTTCATTTCAAAATGAATGAATGCACTATTCAATTTTTTTAAACAGGCGAAGTAAACATGAGTGATAATAAATTTCAAACTGTCACTAATCAAATAAGATACTAAGAAAAATAAAATAATATGATTTAAGAATGAAGTAGAGAGATTGTCCAACATGGTAGCATTCAAAGACCCAGAGCTTGATGCCTCTCATGGGCACACCAAAGTCACAACTGTTTACAGAACAGCAATTGATGAAAAAGGCCGGGACCTACCATAAAAGATGTTTTACAGCTAAAGACATAAGGAAGGCACCTCGACAAGACAGGAAGGAAGGGCAAAATCTCAATAGAGTCAAGACCCATACCACCAGGTGGGTGGTCCACAAATGGGAGAAGAATTACAATTTCAGAGGTGCTCCCAGGTAGCAGGGGTATGAAGCCAACATTAGGCTCCCAAGCCCAGGGATCCTGTGCTGGAAAGAAGAGTCTCTAGAAAGTTGGGCTTTGAAGACCAGTAGTGCTTATTTTCCAGAGAGCCAGAGGGTTGTGGGAAATAGAGACTCCACTCGTAAAAGATGCTCACAAAATCCCACATGATCCGAGAATCAGAACAGAAGCAGTCATTTGAAAGGATCCTGGGTCACACCTACCTCCTGATCTTAGAGAGTCTCCCAGAGAGGCAAGAGGCAACTACAGCACAGCCTCAGGGACAGAGACACTGGCAGCAGCCACTCGGGGGAGCTCCTTCTACCTCGTGGACGCTGGTACCAGCAAGCATAATTTCAGAATCCTCCCTCTAGCTTATCAGCCTCAGGACCAAACCCTACCCACTTCCACCAGACTATAGACACAAGTACTAGGATGCTGCAGGCCAAGCAACTAACTGAGCAGGGGCATAGCCCCATCCACCAGCAAACAGGCTGCCTTCAGACCCTCTCACTGCACAGCTGCCCCTGGACATGGGTCCAGCCACCAAAAGCCCCAGGACCAGCCTCCACACCTCAGTGGACACGCACCAGCCCCAGAGTCCCTGGTCCCTCTGACAAGTGAGCCTGCTCTGGCCTTGGAGTCAGCCTCACCATCGGCAGGTGATTACTGCACAGGGACTGGATGGAGCTTGGGCCTACCCAACAGCAAACCTGCTCTAGCATTGGGATCAGCCTCATACACCAACAGGCACACACCAGCTCCAGGAATACCACAGCCCAGCAGCCTGTGTGACCAGAACACTCACTTGCAGGCCAGAAGCAGCCATGGACTCAGGTGGGTCCTGACCCTGCCCATCAGAATGCCAACACAAGATTAGGGATACCCCAGACCCTGCAGATAGCTGTGTCAGGAACAGTGATCCAACACCAACTCTGTGACTCCTGGGCCCTGCAGCCAGAACGCAGGACCTGTCTCTTCCTCCCAGTAGCCAGCATAGCCCCAGAACCAGTGACTGGGCACTAGCCCTGATATCACCTGGACTGCAATTCTACCCATAAGTGAACCAGCACTAGATTTGGTGTCCCCCAGAGATGTGCAGCCAGCTGCCTTATGATTTAGTCTCACCAAGCAGCACAGACAGCCTCCATACAAGGCAGAGCCTGGCAAACAAGCAGTCTGGGGGCAACCAAGCCTAGCAGACCACCCACAGTAGTCAGTCCACCCCAGCAGAAGCGCCCAAGCAGCCCACATAGGGGGTACACCTAGAACATATAATTCTAGTGACCAGGGGACAGTGGGCTGCTGGGACACATAGGACCTCTCCTACAAAAGGCAATTTCTCCAAGGTCAGGAAATGTAACGAACCTACTACATACATAGCAATAAAAACAGGAAGTTAAGAAAAATGAGGTGACACAGAAACATGATCCAAATGAAGGACCAAGATAAGAATTCAGAAGAAGAGCTAAGTGAAGTGGAGATAGCCAATCTCCTCAACAAAGTGTTCAAGGTAATGACTGTAAAGATGTTCAAAGAACTCAGGAGAAGAATGGACGACAAGAGCAAGAAGTTAGAAGTTTTTTTAAAAAGAGTTAGACCATTAAAGAACAACAAAACAGAGATGAGGAATACAATAACTGAAATGGAAAATACATTAAAGGAAACTACTGTAGACTAAATGATACAGAGGAATGAATCAGAAAACTGAAGGACAGAGTACTGGCAATCACTGAAGATGAACGGTAAAACAACAGATTAAAATGAAATGAGGAAAGTTGAACAGACTTGTGAAACAACATCAAGTGTACTAATATTTGCATTATACTGGTCCCAGAAGCAAAAAGGAAAGAGAAAGCAGTGTAGAACATACCTGAAGACATAAGAGCTGAAAACTTCCCTAACCTGGGAAAGAAAACAGACATCCAAGTCCAGTAAACACAGTAAGGCCAAAACAGGATCAACCCAAAGAGGACCACACCAAGACTCATTGTAATTAAAATGGAAAAAAATAAAGATAAAAAGACACTATTAAAAGGAGCAAAGGAAAAGCAACAAGTTACAAACATGGGAAATTGCATAAAGTTATCTGCTGACTTTTCAGGATAACCTCTGCATGCCAGAAGGGAGTGGCATGGTATATTTAAAGTCATGAAAGGGAAAAGCCTATAACCAAAAATACTCTACTCAGCAAGGCTCTCCTTCAGATTTGATGGAGAGATCTAAAGTTTTACAGAGAAGCAAAACTAAAAGAGCTCAGCATCGCCAAACCAGCTTTATGAGAAATCGTAAAGGGGCTTTTCTAAGTGAAAAAGAAAAGGCCACGATTGAAACATAAAAATTAGGAGAGGAAACTTACTAAAGGAAAAACCTCATTGGTTAAGGCAAATATTCAACAAAGGTAGTAAATCAACCATGTACACAGCTAATAGGAAGGATGAAAGAAAACAGTAATAAAATCATCTATATTCACAATAAGAAGTTAAGGGACACACAAAACAAGTAGATGTAAAATATAAGGTCAAATTCAGTAACTGCGGGGGAGCAGAGTAACAATGCAGGGTTGTTAGTGTCCATGTGAAATTAAGAGCTCAGCAACTTAAATAATCACACACACACACACACACACACACACACACACAAAACTGAAAGAAATCCAAACATAATATTAAAGATAGTCCTCACATCACAAATGAAGGGAATAAAAGGGGAAGAAAGGAACACTGAAGAAATTAAAGAGGGATTCTAAAAATACCCAAGACAAATGAAAATGAACACACAATGATCCAAAATCTATGGGACACAGCCAACGCAGTTCACAGGGGGAAGTTATAGTGGTACAAGCTTATTCTTAGGAATCAAGAAAAATATCAAATAAACAACCTAACATTACACCTGAAGGAATTAGAAAAAGAAGAAAAAACAAACCTCAAAGCTGTCAGAAAGAAAAATTAAGAAAACTATACCATATGCAATCACATCAAAAAGAATAAGATACCTAGGAATAAACACACCTAAGCAGGTAAAAGACATGTGCTCAGAAATCTATCAGCCATTGGTGAAAGAAGTTGAGGACAACACAAAAAGATGGAAAAATATAGCATGAGCATGGACTGGAAGAATTAATACTGTTAAAATAACCATACTACCAAAGACAATCTACAGATTTAATGCAATCCCTATCAGAATACCAAAGCATTTGCACAGAACTTGAAAAAGTAATTTTAAAATTTGTATAGAAACACAAAGACCCCAAATAGCCAAACAATCTTGAGAAAGAACACAGCTGGAGGCATCACGCACCTTGACTTCAGACTATACTGCAAAGTGACAGTAATCAAAGAGAAAGGTACCAGAGCAAAAACAGACACAAAGATCACTGGAATAGAATAGAGATCCCAGAAATAAGCCCACACACTTATATTTAATTGATTTATGACAAAGCAGGCAATATGGAGAAAAAACTGTCTCTTCAATAAGTGGTACTGGGAAAACTGGTCAGCTACATGGAAAAGAATAAAATTAGATTATTTTAGCACACCATATATAAAATAAATGCAAAACTGAATAAACACCTAAATGTAGGACCAGAAACCATAAAACCCCTAGAGGAAAATATAGAACATTCTTCAACATAAATGATAGCAACAGTTTTAGGTTCAGTCTACTAAGGCAAATGAAACAAAAGCAAAAATAAACAAATGGGACTTCACTAAACTTAAAAGATTTTGCACAGCAAAGGAAACCAACAACAAAATGAAAAGACAACCTGCTGAAGGAGAGACAATATTTGCACATGATAAGAGGTTAACACCAAAAAGATGACCAAGCAAGGGTTCATATCTAAACTGCAGAAACAGCACATACAACTCAATATCAAAAAAACACCCAAAATCTTTTTTAAAAAAACGAGAAGACCTAAATAGACATTTTTCCAAGGAAAAAATACATATAGACAGCCAGAACTCACAAAGATGCTAAACATAGCTAATCGGCAGTAAAATGCAAATCAAAACTATGAGATATATCACCTCAGTCTTGTCAGAATGGCTGTCATCAAAAAGATCACAAATAACAAAGGTTAGTGAGGATGTGGAGAAAGGGAAACTCTTGTACACTCTTGATGTGAATGTGAAGTAGTGCAGCTACTGTGGAAAGCAGAATGGAGGTGCCACAAAAAACCAAAAATAGAACTACCATAATATCCAGCAATTTCACTGTTGGGTATATCAGAAGAAAACAAAAACACTATTTCAAAAAAAATAACTGCACACCAATGTTCATAACAGTGTTATTTGCCATAGCCAAGATATAGAGTCAAACTAAGTGTTCATCAATAACTTAGTGGATAAAAAAGAGTTTTTATGATGACTTCAGCAAAAAATGAAATTTTGCCATTTGCAAGAACATGGATGGACTTGGAGGGTATTATGCTTAGTAAAATAAGCCACAGAGAAAACAAGCATGGTGTGTTATGAGAAAAAAAGCATGGTATGTTATGAGGAAACGAGCATGGTATGTTATCACTTACACGTGGCATCTAAAAAATTGAATACAACAACAACAACAACAACAAAAAAACAGACTCACAGATTAAAGAACAGACTAGTGGTTACCAGCAGGGAGAGATAGGGTGGAGGAGCAAAATAGTGGTAGGAGATTTTGAGGTACAATCCACTATGTACAAAATCAATAATCTACAGTGATGTACTGTATAGCATGGGGAATATAGCCACTCTTTTATAATAACTATAAATGGAGAAGAACCTAAACATTTATGAATCACTATGTTGTACCTCTGAAACTAATATAATAATGTAAATTAACTATAGATCAATAAAATATAAAGTAAGAAACAATAAAGGGGAGACAGATTATTAGATAGAAATCAATTAAATAAACACAAGTTTTGGAAATCAAGGAATTAAAAAACAACACGTAAGACACAACATTGGCATTTAAAGTGTACAATCTATTCATTTAAAAGAAATCATTTAAGTGGTAAAAAATGGTACCCATTCTCACAATTTTGTATATCTAGGATAAATTATTATCTACAAAAATATGTTACAAATATTCACTCAAAAAGAAAGAGAAAATTTGGATAAACCCATTTTAGTATACAAATTTAATATCAAAGTCTCTATGTGAAATTGATTTGAATAAGTTCTGTTAGCCACTTCTAGTTTCTTTGTGATGTAAAATCTTTTAAAGCATAAAAATCAGCCTTTGTACATTATTCCATTAGACATACATGGAAGTTAAAAGAAATGAGAAGACAGAACAATCAACCAGGAAGGTGAATTTACTGAGAAACAGACATTCGTTCTCCCTCCTCCTTTTCTTTTCCTCCTTTTCCAGGTCTCTTTCGGTTCCAATCAAGAGAAGTCTTGAGAGTTCTGAGAATATTTCTTTGAGGGCTTCAAATCACCATACCTACATCCTCTGCCACAACTACACACACGGGAACAAAAATAAACCTCTGCTATCTACTCATGTAGGAGGGATCCATGCAAAATAAACTCCTACATGGAGACCAACAGGTGAGTTTTCTACCTGTTCTTTATAATGTCCTTCCATTATAGTAAATCCCATACATTATGAGGAAGAAGCGGTTATGTGAGCTTTTCCTTGAAGTCAAAAAACTTGCATTCATTTCAAGTACCTGGTGATCATAGGGTACAGCCAGGGAAGGTGCCATCCCCCTTGGGGGGAGGGGCGGTGAATGGGCTCCCGCGCCCATGCACCTCCTGATGTACAGATTCTGCAGAAACACAGGGCGGTCACACCGCAGTCAGCCTGTCAGGCTGTCGGGCCACCGGGCAACCCAACCAGCCTGGAAGTGCCCCATCAGTTGCTGAAAGCAAAACTCTGTCCCCCCTGTGAAGCCAGGCAATTTGGGTCAGAGAGTCAGAGGAGACCGGTAATCAACTCCTCCTCTCTGCTCACCTCCTTGGGGTTACAGCAACCCCATCTCCAAACCCAAATCTGACCCTGGAGTGCCAAACTGGGAGTGGCAGGTGGGCTCTGCTGGTGCTTCAGCGCCCTCTGGAGGTTGTCTGCTCTAATGGCAACTCTCAGCCATTCCTCCTCCTCCTTCCCTAGTCTTGGGGGCTGCCTTGGCCTCCTGCAGCTGCTGGCCTGAATTCATTCTTCTTTTTTCTCCAATTACAGTGAAGTGTCTTACAGAGGTTTGGAATCTCTTGAAGAAGGAAGATCTTTTAGCCAATACACCTTAACCGTGAGAAGTTGGTTTCAAGAATGAACCTGAAATACTGTATTTTTCTCCTGATGATTCCAAGGAGAGACAGCTCAAGTTTTCTAAATCATAAGGAAAACCAAGGTAAATATGATATTCTGAGCCAGAGATGAAAAAGCAGTTTTTAGCACCCCCTCCTCATGTCATATGACCGGGATTTAAATCAATCAACTGCCACTGGTTTTTAAATCACATGACCCAACTTTAAATCAATCAGCTGCTTCCCTGTAACTCACGTGACTTGGCTTTGAATAGTAAGACATGCAGAGGTATAAAAATGATGTTCTGAACAATAAATGGAAAAACAACATTTTAGAAGGTTTTTTTCTTTTCGAATGGACCATTCATTGTCTACAGAATAAAGGATTCTCTTGTGGATTTCTTGAACTGTAAACACATACATTGTCTCCTGTTGGCTTGATTGACTTAGATTTTGGGTTTTTTCTGTTGTTGTTGTTAACAACTTTATTGGAGTATAATTGCTTTACCTTGTTGTGTTAGCTTCTGCTGTATAACAAAGTGAATCAACTATTCGTATACATATATCCCCATATCCTCTCCCTCTTGTGTCTCCCTCTCACCTTCCCTATCCCACCCCTCTAGGTGGTCACAAAGCACTGAGCTGATCTCTCTTGTGCTATATGCAGCTGCTTCCCAATAGCTATCTATTTCACCTTTGGTAGTGTATATATGTCCATGCCACTCTCTCACTTCATCCCAGCTTACCCTTCCCCCTCCCTGTGTCCTCAAGTCCGTTCTCTACATCTACATCTTTATTCCTCCGCAGCGACTCCTGCTAGGGATGGATACTTCCTTTTATGTTCAGGGAAATCCCCTAGTTTGAATATGATTTGAGTTTGATCCTGTGAAACCATCAGAACTTCCCACCAGAGATAAATGAGGAGATTCTGGCCTTTATTAATATGCATGATGAACACGGGTGTCCTGGCTGTACTTGCCAACCCTCCTATTTTACCCACCTATTTTTATCCACCTTCCTCCCTGTGAGTACCTTTGACCAACCCTGAGTTCAGACTCCTGACCTATTCCAGTGACTTTGTCAGTCTTTCTTTAAAAATGGACAGGTAATAAAATGAATTTAACCTAGAAGCAGCAGCTCAGTAAGGGAAATAAAATCATCAGAAGTTATCTAATCACAGCCACAGCCATCCAGGGCTCTGTCTTACCTGCTGGGTCATAAGAATGGGACCTTCCTAAACTTGAAGGGCATCCAATCAAATAATTAAAGGTTTGCTCACCTCTGGCTCTTGGAGGGATTGCTAGGCAGTCTACCCAGTGTATACTAACTGCGAAACACTGTCATGGTTGTGAAACACCTATGTTCCAGGAAAGCGTTTTGGGGTGCATGGGGAAGGTTTCTTTTTGACATCAAGCAAAAAATAAATCACCAAGCTCTTTGAGCACAGGGGTTCTTAAGAGGGCAGTAGAAGGAAGGAATGGGCAGAAAAGACGATCTCCAATGAAGTGAAGGCCGTTTTTCCAAAAGAGTAGGATTTAGTCTCAGTTTAAGGAGAACACTTTTAAATAGCTGGGACAGCTCCAAACTGCAGTTTAGGGAACGAGTGCTTCAAAAGAACAGTGCTTTAAAAGTCCTGGCAAGGCAGCAAGAGGATGAAGAGTTGGTTTTGCATAGTTTTGAACACAGGAGTAAAGAAGCAGAGGCATCTCTGACTAAAAGGCCCTGAGATCCTATGGCATCAACGGGTCAGTTGCAGGGGCAGGGGGTGTGGGGGGCGATATTTCTCTCTCAACGTCTCCCAGGGCAGCCACCCCTCCCGACCCCACCCCCCCCACTCCCTTCACCCTTCCTCCCTCCACTGTTGGGTCCCCAGGGACAGCACTTCTCAAGCTGGAGCGCTCAGGCACCATCTCTGCAGTCTGGATTCTTCCTGGAGCCTGGCAAGCTCTGGGACAGGAAGGCGGGTCTGCAAGGCCGCTGCGGTGCAGTCGGACCTGGAGGCCTGGAGGGGAACTGGAGCCCTGAAGCCCACCCACGTCCTTGAAGCCGAGGGAGGAACATGTCCTCCTAACAGTACTTCTCAGGGGTCAGCGTGCTCCCCACCCGACGGTGATCCGTACTCACTTGAGGCAGCCAGGACTGCCTCTAACTGGCCCCCTCGATTCCGCCTTAAGGGTCTTCGCACATGTGTGATAGCGCAGGCCCCGGATCTCTTTAGTCAGCTGAGGCCAGTGCTGCTGGCATCCCCCCAGTCCCATCCCCCAGCCCCTCCCTCTGGGACTGTATCTAATAGAAGAAAGAGCACAGAGGAATTGGCTGAATCAAGGGGCCTGGGAGCCTGGGTATGAGTTTGAAGACCGAGAACCTAAGGCGCAATTACATATTATTGGAAACTCTTGTGGGGTGTGTGGGGGGAGGTTAGGAGGCTGAGAGGCTGAGTCGACCTGGTGAGTCCAGCCCCAGGACACCACACAGCCCCGCCCCCCTTTCCCTGCCATCAGACAAGGGGTGCCGCAGCTCCAGCCGGGACTCTGCGCTTCCCCCTCCCTGATTCTCCAGAAGAGCAGGTGGCCCCCCTCTGAGGGCAGGGGCAAGACAACGGACCAAGTCCCCCTGCACTAAGGCGCTACTGGAAGCTCTTCCTGAACAGCAGTGCTGGCTTGGAGCGAACCCGTGCACCGCCAAAGTTGGTCTCGTCCTGCAGCTGAGGGACGCAGGCTTTAAGTCAGCTGCCTTGGCTTTAAATCAGTCAGTCCCCCCTTTAAGTCAGGTGACCTGACTTTAAATCACTGTGTGCCCCTCAAGCCTGCAACTTCAAAAGTTGGGAACTTCACTTTGATCCCAGCACCTCACACAGCTGAATGCACACTGTAGTCACCCCCAAGCCTGGCTTAGGGGCAGGATATAAGGTAAGGGGATGGGCTGCACACATGGTGAGGAGGCTGCACTTCATGTACCAGAAGGGTCCAGGTACTCTGGGTACAGCAAGCAGTGCACGATACAGCAGCTCCCTGGCAAAGCTGGTGATGCACAGGGGGAGCAGGCACACCCAGGCATGCAGAGGTTCCAGGCCGGGAGCTGGGGCACAGCCAGCCGGGAGGGTGTGAAAGCCGAGGATCCGAGCCTTCTTGAGAAAGGCAGACACAGAGGATGGATGAGAAACAAAGACCAGATGAAACATGGATTTGAAAAACACACCCTGCTCTTGAAGTTGGGGTGGGGGGCACCCCAGATTTGAATCTTCTTACTCCCCAGTACCTAGTGCTTTGGCATTTGCCCAATTACTTATAAAATGTGACTGATAATATCTAACCCATAGAATACTGCATTTGGAGTGGTTTTGCGTGTTTATGTTTCTATAGTGGAATAATCTCTTCTACAAGAAAAATGTACACAATCCGAAATAAATTAAAACCCCTCTTTAAAAAGTACTATATTGGACTTCCCTGGTGGAGCAGTGGTTAAGAATCTGCCTGCCAAGGCAGGGGACATGGGTTCGAGCCCTGGTCAGGGAAGATCCCACATGCCGCGGAGCAGCTAAGCCCATGCGCCACAACTACTGAGCCTGCAGGCCACAAATACTGAAGCCCGCGCACCTAGAGCCGGTGCTCCACAACAAGCACAGCAAGAGAAGCCACCGCAATGAGAAGCCCGTGCACCGCAACAAAGAGTAGCCCCTGCTTGCCGCAACTAGAGAAAGCCTGCGCATAGCAACAAAGACCCAACGCAGCCAAAAACAAATTAATTAATTAATTAGTTAACTATTTTTAAAAAGTACTATATCCTTCTGTACAACTTCTCTGGGAAGAACAGAGAGATGGCGTAGGAGAGTGAGAAAGACCAATATTTAGTGCACATCTCTCATGCAGGTGCTCTGCTGGCTCAGATAGATTTATCCCCACTTTACAAAGGAGGAAATAATCTCAGAGAGGTTTAGTAATTTTCCCAAAGCCAAACAGCTATTGAGTGGCAGAACCAAGATCTGAACCAAGTCTGTTACCTTCAAAGCCTAAGTCCTCATCACAACAAAACTCAATTAATATTTACATTTATCGAATTACATTGCAACCTGGGGAGTTCTTGGCACAATCCTGAATAAGAGTGAGAAAGAAAGAAATAGCATTGTTCTTACAGTCAACCAAAATTTTTGGAGCAGCTGCTAGATGCCTGGCCCTTTTTGGGGTTCAGCAGTGATCAAGACAGGAAGAGTCCTGCTTTCATGAACCACGTAGTGGGGAGGAGAGACGGGTGCAACTTGGGTGAGGGATTTCACCTTGCTGGACCTCTGTTTTCTCATCTGGAAAATGGGATGGGTGTTCCTCATTTTCTGGGATTGTCCAGCCCTCACATTCTCGGATTCCATAAGAAGCATTTGTTTTCCTGTTTCTTTAAAATTCATTCAGGCCGTGAGCTGTGATGAATGTTGTTAGCTGCTCCCCAAATCACTCTATTCCCACCCTTTTCCTGTGATCAGGTCTTTCCCGAAACATGACTCACAGTCAGTCAAGTCACAGAACCTAAGGGGCACCCAGCAGAAAAATTCCAACCCTTGCTTCCCAGGAGCTCTGCGGTCTACCTGCCAGGTAAACTTAACTCACCTGGCACAAGGTGGCCATCCCTGGTTTCACATCAACATGATCTCAGGCACAAACCTCCTTGTTTTTCCATTTTGTCTTTAAGTTACTTGTTGAAACAACTGCACAAATATGACAAAGATATAAAATCAGGCATCTTCTGCCCCCAGTGCCTACTAATAAATGATTTTCTGCCACTTTAATGATAAAGATAGAACATTTCAATATTCTGCTGCCCTTATTATTTGTCATTTTTGTTGATATTTCTATTGAATACATCTTTCAATATTTTAACAATGGAACATTTATTTAGGTTGTTCCACACCCAGCCTTTAGTGGTAAAGGTTTTGTTGTTATATTTCTATTATGTTTCCTTTAAAAATCATTATCCTATTTAAATGGATTAAGTCAATTCCATAGGCATTTATCTTATGATATTGATGAAATTGATACATAGAGGGCAGTAGTACAAGTTGATTGGACTTGAGAACCTCTATTAGCACAGTTAAGTATAAATATTATCTATATGTAAACCAAAGTACATGCCGAGTGAGATTCTCTGACTCTTTTTCACTGTCTGCCCCTCAAGCCTGTGAGAAATGGAATATTTCTTGCCATATCAGTAAACAAAGGAAGTCACAGTCATCAGCACTTGCAGCCCTCCAATGTGAGCCGGCCGGCCCCGAGGCACTCAGGATATGCAAATACAGAATGCAGGCCCCAGAGAGCTGAGGTGCATATCAAAGGAAGGATTTCAGTGAGCCCAGACTCTTGCATCTTCCCATACAAAGAAAAGCGCTACATTCCTCACCTTGGGAGAGCTGGTTTTCCTTAGTTAACAATCACCTTTTGATGTTCCCCATTACCTGCGCCAGTCCCCTGCCCTGTCCCCTCCCCCCGGTACTTTAGCTCAGGGAGGAAGGAGTGCAGAGGGACTCGGCTGAATAAGGGGCCTGCGCGCCTCAGGAGGAGTTTTCAGCCGCTTTCCCCGCAGTCGGGAGGAGGGGCGCTGACGCTGCAGCCGGACCCTGCGCCTCCCTTGCCCCGTTTCCCCTCAGGACGCTCAGGCCTACCCCCTCCCCACGCCCACCAGGCCCCGCGAGCCAGGCCGAGGGCAGGGGCGAGAGGAGGGACCGAAGTTCCCCGGGACCAGACGCTGGGGGCCGCTCTTTCTGCACAGCAGCGGCGGGTGGCAGCGAACCCCTGCCCCTCAGAAGCTGGTCTTGCGCTGCCGCCCGGGCACCGGACCAGGCGGAGGGTCGGCGCCCACTTACCCGGCCCGCCGTCCCCACGACTGTCGCGGCTTCGGCCGCCGGGGCCCCTCCAGAGCCAGCAGCCTCAGTGAGGCCGCCCTCCCCTCGGGCTCCGGGGCAGTTCCGTGACGGCGGAGGGAAGAGACCCCGAGCCGGGAGTTCCAGCTCTGTGGAAACGCGGGCTCTGTTCAGCGCGCAGGGGGTGGGACCGCTCTGCCCCGAGGCCTTCCGGGAAGGAGCGGGGCGGCGGGGGAGGGAGCCGCCAGGAGCGCGGGGCCCCGTCGGGGGTCCTGGAGGGGCGGCCCGGCCTGGGGGCCACGCCCACTGTGGCCGCAGCCCAGGCCTTTTTCCTGGAATCCTACACAAAAAAGTTAGAAAGATACACAGTCTCTAGTAAATATTCACAAATGATTGTTGCTGCTGTGCTCACTATTCTATTAAAGGTGTAAAATCCATAAAACACTTTAAGTTCAAAATTAAATATGAATTTTTACCTTTCTAATTATGTCTCTGCTATTCACAGTTGTGGTTAATGAATCAGAGACTGTGGCATCACTAGTTAAAAATGAGCTTGTTAAAAAAATAGAACTCAGGCCCACCGGACCTACTGAATCACAATCTGCACTTTTACAAACTCCCCAGTGTACTTGTGTACCCATGAATAGTTGAAAGGTAGATTTCTACCTCGACATGTCTTTTCTGTATGAGAAATACACACATTTTATCCAGTTTGATATAAATAAAACACTCAAAAATGCATATGCCTGTGTTGAAACCATCATTTTATCATTTCTTTTCCAGACAAGTATAGTCTTTATACTGGTTTTGTGGATCACATGCCATACTCTTTTCTTGTAGTTAGAAATAAGGTAGAGAAAGTTACTTTGTAAAAAAAAAAAATATATATATATATATATATATATATTAGTGGATAATTGAAGACACTCTTCTAAATTAAAACCAGTTCTCTTAACTTGCTGTTTTCTTCTTGGGTCACATTATGAACTCTTCCCGTGGCCACATGGCATGTGTACTTTTAATTTCAGGGACTGCTGACATTCCAGGATGTGGCCATAGATTTCTCTCAAGAGGAGTGAGAATGCCTAGACCAAGATCAATGGGAATTGTACAGGGATGTGATGTTAGAGAAGTATAGGAACCTGCTCTCCTTGGGTGAGGATACCTTCCTTCCAGGATTCCTTATCCAACCACAGGGTTTGGAGTCCTTCATTTGTAGAATGTCTCCTGGAATCTTCTGCTTCCTACAATAGGGTTTCAGATTGCAACGTTTCAGGAAAGATCGGGAGTTTGTGGGTATAATTTTTCTAATTCTTTTAAAATTGCAGCCTCCCTTTTAATATACTTTGTAACTGCTTGGGACGTGTCTATATGAACTGTGTACTATATGCTTCTGTTATAGTCCTTACAATATTTTATTGTCTTATTTTCTATAACAATTTTCCATGGATTCTTTGGGCTTAAGGTATATTTAAAGGGAGACTGTGATTCTGGGACTTCCCTGGTGACGCAGTGATTAAGAATTCGCCAGCCAATGCAGGGGACCCGGTTCGATCCCCGGTCCGGGAAGATCTCACGTGCCACGGAACAACTAAGCCAGTGGGCCACAACTACTGAGTCTGCGCACCACAACTACTGAAGCCGGTGTGCCTTGAGCCCGTGCGCCATTTATTTTTTGGAGAATAAAACCACTGCTGAGTGATTAAAATTTAGACCAGCTAGTCAAAATGCTTTATCACCTGTTCTTCTAAAACACTGATCAATGGAACAAGTTTTACTAGGGATAACAGTGTAATTGTATTCTGGAGTTCATATGGGCAATATGGTTTATGACCTTGATGCTGGATCACGACATTTCAATGGTATAACTGCTATTATTTGTCTGTTTGTTCAACGATTAAAGTCTCACGTGATCTGAGTTCAGACTGCAGTCATCCTGGTTGGTTTCTGTCTATTGTAGATTTCTTCCAGTATGAAAGGACAAGAGCAATACGGCTTACTTTACACAATGTCTTCAAACTAAATGATGATATAATCTACATTCAATTAATTTATACATACCCTACTGTAGAACAGGGTTTGTTACGGTGGCAGAGCCCGGTAATTATGTAAAACTGAAACTTTTTCTGCACTGGTTCAAGTCCTCTTCCTAAGAATATGTTTATAATCAACATTCTTTCACAAATCACCCAATTTAATTCACCATAGCATTCCTCATATTAACTAAATGGAAAATCCTAGGCTATATACAAATCCAGAAAGGGCCAAAAATCATCAGCCCCCATGGATTATTACAACCCATTGCTGAGGCATTCAAATTACTTATTAAAGAACCACTATGTCCATCAACATCATCAATTTATATATTATTGCCCCAATGCTAGCCTTAACCCTGGCTCTCACAACATGAATTCTTCTTCCCATATCTTATCCACTAATTAATATAAATGTAGGCATATTATTTATATTAGCCATATCACACCTAGCCATTTATTCCATCCTCAGATCTGAATGAGCTTCACATTCAAAATACTCACTCACTGGAGCTCTAGGGACAGTAGCACAGACAATCTCATATGAAGTAATGTAGCAGTTATTCTATTCTCAGTCTTACGGATAAATGGATCATTTACACTTTCAACAGTAATTATTACACAAGAACACCTATGATTAATTTTCTCCTGACCTCTACCCAGAATTTGATTATCTCTGCAGTAGCAGAAATCCAATGAAGCCCCACTTGATTTAACAGAAGTAGAATCAAAACCTGTATATGTCTTCAATGTAGCAGGCCCATTCACCCCGTCCTTCCTAGAGAATATGTCAATTTCCCTATAATAAACATTTCCACAACAATCTATTTTTAGGAGCATTTGACAATCCCTAGGTGCCAGAATTATAGATTCTTTCATCCTGTAAATATAGTTTTTTAAAGAATAAGTTTTTTAGTTTTACTACCTTTAAACAAAATGTACTACATTGCTGTGGAATATTCCTTCATAGGAGCGTGCATTGTTCATTTCTGCATCCGCCTGTGATGACATTCAGGTTCTTTCAGGTTTGGCTCCTGTGGCTGCAGAGTCCATGTCCGTGTGTCCTGGTGCAGGGCTGGTGGGTTTGTGTTCAACTGGGAGGAGCACTGTGGGTCTCTGTGCACAGACTTCGCTATCTGAGGGCCGATTGTTTCAGAAGTGGTTGCATCCCCCCGCTGCGTACCAGGCTTTCCATTGTTCCACATCCTGCTGATATTTGATACTATGTCTTTCATGTCTGCCATCCTGGTAGGTGTATGCACAGTATTTTTCTTATGGCTTTAATCCCTCGGTTGTTAGTGAAGTTGTGCATCTTGTGGTATTCATGGACTATTTCCTGTCGTTTTTAAAAAAGTTTTAAAAATTGTGGTCAGATACACATAACATAAAATTTACTATCTTAACCATTTTTAAGTGCACATTTCAGGGTCAAGAAGTAATTCGCACTGTTGTGCAAACCTGACTGCCATCATCCTCCAGAACTTTTTCATCTTGCAAAATGAAACAGTCCCCGTTAAACACTCACTCCCCATTGTCCCTCCGTCAGCCCCCGGCACTCAACATCCTACTTTATGTCTCTATGTTTCTGACTGCTCTAGGGGCCTTGTATGAGTGGATCAAGCACTGTTTTTTTGTGTCTAGCTTACATCACTGAGCATAATGCCCTCAAGGTTCATCCCTGCTGCAGCATGTGTCAGAATTGCCTTCCGTTTTAGGCTGAATAGCATTTCCTTGTATTGATGGACCGTGTTTTTCTTCTCCATTCATCCATTAGTGGACACATGTAATATCTACATTCATTTCTCCTGTCATAATATTTGTGGAATAACATCAGAAAGTCCTATGAATCAAAAGTCATTTGCCATTAACTTTTTTCTTAAACTTTTTATTGTGAAAAACATCAAGGGTAAGAAAAGGGAAAAATATATGTCCGCTTCACTTGTGTTCAGGAATTAATGCTTTACAGATTCACTTTATTCCCTGTGTGTGTGCTATGCGTGTGCATGTGCCTGTTTGCATACATATGCTGTGCATGTGCATAGGTATGTGCACTTGCACACGTTAGTGTGTGCATGGGCATATGCGTTCATGTGTGTTCCCATGCTAGTGTGTGAATATATTTGTGCTGTGCACGTGCATATGTTTGTGTGTGTGTGCTGTGCCTGCCTGTGCACACACCTGTGTGTTTGCTGGAACCACTTGCAAGTTGGCTGCAGACTGAATTGTGCCCCAGATATATCCGCACGCAGCTGCTCTAACAATCCTGCGTAGCCACGTAAAGGTCACAGATCTCAGGGATTTAAATGGATGGAGCAGGATGTCCTGACACAGAGTCTGTCTTCCAATGACTGTCACTGTCTCAGTAACATCCTTCACACCTTCTTTAAGCCCCATTCAGGGTCCAGTTTAGACTCCCATTACATTCAGTCACCGGCCCCAGGTCCCCTAAAGCAACAATGTCACCGTTGGAGAGCCCGGCCAAGGCTGGGAGTGCCCCTCCTGTTGGCCTGGCCTCCAGGCCCTGCACTTGGCTCCTGTGTTCCCATCTCTCAGCCAGGCCCCGACTTGGATGGGGCCGCCACCTCTTTCCTCACAGGGTCCCATAGCCCAGTCAAGGGGGTTCATTCTCCCCAAACACAGCATCAGGAGTCAGGGGGTGACAGTCCCCACTGGGTCTCCTTCATGTGAGACCCTGTGCTGTTGAAAGAGCAGGCGCCCTGCCTTCGGGGGTGGGGGGCTGGGGGGTGACATGTGGCCCACGATGGGCAGGCGGGTCTCCGGGTGGGGCGAGCCAGTGTGCAAGGAGTTCCGCGGTGGGTTCTCCTCTCCAACGGCTTCTGTGCCCCTACCTCTCCCCGTGCCTCCCCTCGAAGACAGCGCAGTGCCCGGGATGGGAGCCATGGGAGCCGTCAGCCACCGCCCCCTCTACACACACACACACACGCACACGCACACGCACACGCACACGCACACGCTGCAGGGAAGCAGGACCTGAGTGCAGGGCTCTCAGCGGCCCTGAGTGCTCCGCCCGGAATCGGCCAGCGGAATGGACAGACCGGATCTCCCGGCCCGGACCATGCAGGACTCTCCTGCCTGGACTTCCAGTGTGGCCGCCTCCTTCTGGAAGCCTGGGAGGCTGGAATCAGGCCACTTCCTGTCTGTCCTGGCAGCAGACTGGGCTGCACTCTAAGAAGTTCGTGGCTCACCCATGGATCCTGACCATCAGGTGGCCAGAGAAATTGGGAACATTTCTGTTTTGCCTATTGAAATGTTTAATGACAAAGATTTTGTTCAGTTTCCTGATGTGGGTGTCCAAAGATGAGAGACCCATGTGTGTGATCTGTACCTCCTATGAGATCAGCCCTAAGCTAGTTTAAACATGATCAAGTTCTGTCTACACGGTAGATTTAGACCTCTGCACGTCCTGTCTACTGATTATGTTTAGAGCTGACCATGTGTTGTCTATAATAAGAATATTTAGACCTGACCATGTTCTGTGTACACTAGGACTATGGGGACCTGGGTAGAGACCCGGCCTGGCCTCAGTATTGGGAAGCTCCATGCCTGCATCTGAATGTCAGTGCTTAGATGTCTGGGGTCTGGAGCTGAGGTGGGCTTGTCTATGTAACAGCCTCTCTTCTGAGTGTGGTGACCTGGTCCTCCCAAGGGTCAGTGCTATGGTCGGGGCCTTAGTCTTAATCCCTGCAAGGTTCACCTTCCCTGGGGCTCATGGAGAATCCTCAGGAGGGCTACCTGGCAATAATTCCAATTTACCAGCACGTGCATGGTGCATAGGGAGGCAGGTTTAGCTGGTGAATTGATTGCAGGGCACGCAGATCGGGCAAAAGGCCGATGGGTAACAGCTGAGGCTGCTGCTGAGCTCTCCTTCCAGTCTACCGTCCCTACTCAGCAGAGTCCAGAGCTGCCCCCTCGGCTTTCAGCCCTGCTGTCCTGTGAGTTTTCTCAACATGTAAGTGAGATGAGAAAGGACTGAGCCTGCCAGCACCAAGGTCGTGTGTTCAACTCTAGCATGAAAGCTTTAAAAACAGTTAAAATCACACAGAACCAAAGTGAGAAGAGGAGGACTCCTCTGGGACAAGTGTGGGGAAAGGAGACCCACCTGACACTTTTTCCCATCCCAGGAGGTCCCAGGGACCCAGCTTGTTTCCACACTGAGGGAGCCCCCTGCAGAGCCATGGTGTCCTGACCAAGGGGACGTGTGACCCCAGGTGCAGGGTCTGGGGAGGTGAGGTCACCCTGGGACTGTGGACATGTGACCCAGGTGGAGGGGTCTGGGGAGGAGGGGTCACCTGGTGAGAGAGAACGTGTGACTTTAGGTGCAGGGTCTGGGGAGGTGGGTCACCCTGGTGAGTGTGGATGTGTGACCCCATGTATAGGGTGCGGGGACTGTGTGGGTCTCACCACACCTGCATGGGTCAGGATCACATGTACGGGGAGACCGCATATGTACTCTTTGCCTGCAGTGTGTCCTGTCCCCTTTGAGATTTCCAACCTCTGCATTAAGGGTGTTGTCCTGATTAATCTGTGGTTCCTTTTCTTCTCTTAATCTTGACACAATCATATGAGGTCAGGCATGTTTGAATGGGTTGCTGCTCTGTGTTCTGGTGAGTGACAACACTTGGTGGTATCATATTAATATAATAGCATATCATATGTCTAATCTATGGGGGTCACCACTGCCTGGGTCCCCCTGGACAGAGGTCAGGTGAGCACAGACTAGCCCCCCCTAAGTATGGTCTCGCACGTGCTCTGTGAGGGTACCGTGATGGCCCCTAAGGTAGGGGACTGTGTCTGGGCCTCCGACATTTGTGATGAAGGGGAGTCGAAATGGAATCTCAATTAACAAGACATCATTTTAAGAATTTATTTAAAGTGAAATAAAACACACCTCACATACCCTTTACCATCATCACCATTTTAAGTGCACGTTTCTGAGGCATCAGATATATTCACTTTCTCGTGGAGCCATCACCACCATCCCTAGAACTTTTCATCTTGCAAAACCAAAATTCCACAACCATGAAAGTCTCACGCCCCAATCCCTCCCACTGCCCCTGGCACCGATATCCACTTCAGTCCCTGAGTTGTCGACTCCAGGGCACCCACTGGAGTGGAATCCTGCAGTGTTTGCTGACAGGTCATTTTGGAAGAGCTGACTTTCAGTCTGAAGCTCTGCCTGTTTGCATCTGAAGAATCTGCATTTAAGGAGAGGGTGTATGAGGAAGGGGGTATATGAGGGACAAAGGTGTCCGGGGTGCAGATGAGCCAGGACCTGACCAGCTGCCTTTTGGGTCCTCTGGTCCCATCTCTTGGTCTGTGCCTCATCTGCATCATCACTGTCCCTGCTCACACCCCTGGGGTGTTGTTGTCTGAGTGAGATTCCCCTGGTGCCCCTGCTCTCCTCCCCTCCTCCTGCTGGTTGGGGAGGGAACTGCTTGCTGTGTGATCTCTACTCCTGAGGCACGAAAGACCCTGTAGCATGAACCTGCAGAGTGTGGGCTGTGGTCCCAAGAGCATGGGGCCCACATAGGACACAACATCAGGGCGTGACAAGTGCTAGGGCTGCCTCATCACTGACAGGGAATGTTGCCCAGATCCTGCTTGAGAGGGCGTGGTGGGTGGCCTGGGACCCTAGAGGCCCCATTCCTATCCTGGAGCTTGGAGAGTGCATCCCCATGGGCTCCAGATTCACCCCATATCTCAGCCATATCCCTCTGTCCTGTCTTTGAACTCAGGAAAACGAGCTCTCTTGTCCACAACATAGGCCTGGTCCTGTTGGTATTAGGATTCTTTAAGTTAGGCATCCTGGGATAGCAGCTCTTTTTAAGCCTGAGAAGGAAGAACTCAGGAGTGTACAACAATTTCAGATGAAACTAATATTCAATGTCTATCTCTAACTACTCGGTTGTTGACTTCTATTAGTCATTATTCTCCTGGTTTTAGCTCTGATGTGGGGATTACAGAGGAGTCAACATTTAAATCTTCATAATCTGTGTATTTGTAGCTTCAGTATCATTACTGACCCATAGATTTTTATGGTTTGGGAAGAGTTATTGATTTCATGTATCATGTAAAGGATTCACAATGATGATAGGGCAATTAAGATTACAATAATGGCTAGTAAATTGTTCACATTTTCTCTACCTGTGCATCTATTGTATGCATATGAGTTAGTTTAGATGTCAATATTAGTGAAATGATATAGAGGACTAGAGAACTTATTTTAAAAATCACTATTAATGTGTGATGACGAAAATGTAAAAGTTCTTCCATAATCGGTGATGTTGTATCTTGAGAGCCTAGATGAAATTGATATGCCTTAGTGATATACAGGATTTTAGCCTATGATTTAACTTTGACAAAGCTACATCACTTTTTACTTTTATCTCATTTATTGAGAAAGACATAATTGTTATGGTGTTGGCTTGAAACTGGTTGAGAAGGACTTGAGTCCTTCCTTATTTTACATTTACATAGGTAGGATCTTGAAACATAGGATATGGTGGAGGGCATTCGTGTAACCATTCTAGGTTAGGAGTAGCAATTTCCACTGCTAAGACTTCTTGTTTAGACACAAATGCTTTTCAAAGTATGAAGATTATTAGCATTACTGCTGCTACTGAGATGAATGAGCCTAAAGACAAAATATTTCATGTTGTGTGTGCCTCAGGGTACTCAGACTAACGTAGTGACATCCCTGAGAGGCCAAGAAAGTGCTGCAGGAAGTCATATTTATTACTACAACTACACTTGTGAAGTGAATTTTTGCTCATGCTGAGTTAACTGTACAACCTCAGAATAGTGGGAATCAGTGTAGGAAGCCTCCTATAATAGTGAAGACTGCTCCCATGGACATTAGGTCATGGAAGTGTGCTACTACATAGTATGTATCCTGGAGGACAATGTCTGGGGATGAGTTGGCTAAGATGATTCCTGTCAAACCACCTACTGTAAAAAGAAAAACTAAAGCCTAAAACTCATAGTATAGTGGGAAGTCATATAATATTACCTCTGTGAACAGTTGCTAACCAGGGACTTCCCTGGTGACGCAGTGGTTAAGAATTGGCCTGCCAATGCAGGGGACACGGGTTCAAGCCCTCGTCTGGGAAGATTCCACATGCCGCGGAGCAAAAAGCCCATGCGTCACAACTACTGAGCTGCCCTCTAGAGCCCGCAAGCCACAACTACTGAAGCCCACGCGCCTAGAGGCCGTGCTCTGCAACAAGAGAAGCCACTGCAATGAAAAGGCCACGCACCGCAACCAGAGGAAGCTCACGTGCAGCAACCAAGACCCAACACAGCCAAAAAAAAAGAACGAAAAGAGAAAGAAAAATTAAATAAAGAGTTGCTAATCAGCTAGATACTTTTACTCCTGTAGGGATAGAAGTAATTATGGTAGCTGATGCAAAGTATGCTCCTGAGTCGACAGCTATCCCTATGGTAAACATATGATGGGCCCACAAGAGAAATCCTAAAAAGCCAGTGGACATGACTCATACTAGTCCCAAATAGCTGAAAGGCACTTTTTGTCCTAAATAGTATGTAATGATATGTGAGATTATAACAAACCCTGGTAGGCCATGAATACAGACTTCAGGGTGAGCAAAGAATCAAAATAGGTGTTGGTATAGGATTCAGTCTCCTCCTGCAGGGTCAAAGAAAGTAGTGTTTAGATTTCTATCTCTTAACAGTATGGCAATTCTGGTTGCTCGGACTGAGATTGGTAATTATAGTAATATGGCTATAGTTGGGGAAGATTAAACAAACACTGGTGTTTTGTATTGGGATATGACTGCTGGTTTTGTATTAAAGACTATAGTAATAAAAGTAATAATACCAAGAATTGAAGAGACACCTGCTAAATGTAAGGAGAAAACAGGTCGACAAAGGCTCCTGCATGGGCCAGATTGCAGGCTAGAGCTGAATACACGGTTCCACTGGTACCAGAATCAGCTTCTACTATTGGTGATATGAGTAGGAGTAAGAATGATGGGGGAAGTAGTCAAAAGTTTATATGATTTATTTGGGGAAATACTACTTCAGGTGTCCGAGTTATTAGTGGCCCAAGTCAGTTTTCAAAGTCTGCAATCATAATGGGTACAACTATAAAGAAAATTATTACAAGTGCAGGGACTGTTATGACTACCTTACAGATTTGGGCATCTCCAAGTAGCGATCCAGGTCAGCATAGCTCAGCCTGGATTAATATACTTAAGGTGCTGCCTGCTACTCCAGCTCAGGCACCAAATAGTAAATATAAAATGCAGATATCTTTGTGATTTGTTGAAAATAATCAGCACTGTATGAACAGAGGTAAAATGGCTGAGTTAGCATTAGACTGTAAATCTAAAGACAGAGATTGAGCCCTCTTTCTGGCAAACTCTGTGGTGAATCAACAAATTGAATTGTAACTTAAGAGAAGCAGCTTCAATTCTGCCGGTGATTTTCCTGCGCTTTTTTTTCTTTTTTTCTTTCTCAAGTGAAGGAGAAGTAGACTGAAGCCTGTTGACTAGAGGATTTGCCTGTTAACTAAAGTTTCCTGGGGTTAAAACTCATCAATCTCGTAAAGATTTGGTTTAAATACAGTGTTTGCTTTACATTCAATTGATGTAGAATAAAGTCTTGTAATCCTTATTTTTAGGAATTAAGTAAATTTTACTTGTTTAAGGTTTTGAAAGCTCTTGGTCTGAACTAACCTAAATTCCTAGTCCAGCACCGATAGAATGGGTGTTGTGTGTAGTAATCGTGTGGGTATTATGATTGGTAATGATAGGAAGGTTATTTCTTTGTATGTTCAAATTGTTTTGTGTTTGTGTTGTTTAATGAAGGGAATATAGTTAGTGATGTGGAGTATGTTAGCTGCAAGTAGAAATATATGCTGAGGACTGCTATGATGGCTATTAGTGTTGGTAGAATGATGTTGTCATTTTTGTTATCTCTTGGATGATTATTCATTTGGGTAAAAACCCTGATAGTGAGGGGCGATGTCCTAAAGATACTATAATGGTGAGGAAAAGGATCCTGATGAGAGGTGTTTTATCTCATGTGTGTGATAATGATACTCTTGTAGTACATGATCTGGGCATAAATAAGAAGAAGATAGTGTTGTTATGATATAAATTAGTATGTTTAGGATTGTTATAATCTGAATATACATTATAATAGCTGTTATTCATCCTATATGGGCCATTGATGAGGAGGGTGTCATATTTTCCAGGTGAGTATGGCGAAGTCTGCCTCAGCCTCCAGGTATGATTTATAATATCACTATGATTAATAGTATATTTAGGATGATGGATGGTGGCATGTGGTATAAAACTGATAGGGGTGCAATTTTGTCATATTGATAGCATCAAGTCTGCTGTTCATCGGATGCTTTGTGTGAATTCAGGCACTCAGAAGTGAAATGGGGAAAGTACTACTTTTGTGACAAGGGCGATTGTCATGAGGGTGGATGCTGCTGGATTAAAGATTTTTGTTATTCATTGTGTTCTTTGACCAGAGTATATTAGATTAATGATAATAGCCATTATAAGTAGTATTGATGTGGTGGATTGTTTTAGGAAATAATTGTTGGATGCTTCTGTAGCTTATGGGTTCATGTTTTTTATTAGAATGGGGATACCATTAACCAGTGTGAGCTTGTTATACAGTTATATTTCCTGAGAAAATGGTCAGTAGAATGATAGTAAAAACAATGAGAGTTTATTAGCACAGGAAGGATATACAAAAACATTTTGGGGGTATGGGCCTGAAGCTTACTTAGAGAACCTTACTATATAGCATGTGGTGTAATGTGGTAGCATGGAGAATGTAAAATTCTTAGGAAGAATTCAATTCCAGGAATAAGAGCATTGAAACCTCTATGATTTATTCTATCAAAGTAACTCTTTTGTCAGACATATTTCTTAAGTTTGTGGTGGGTTGCCTGGTATGATGACAAGTAGTGAAAACTCTCATATACATAGGGTTAATGTTAGTAGTAAAAAAACTTTTTATAAGAGATGTATCCGTTGAGCATATCAAAATTGTGGGTAGGATGCTCAAATTCATAGAAAGGAGATTGTTAGATGTGTTTCAATGATGACTTGGGCTGTATATAATTCTGGCACCTAAGGATTGTCGAATGCTCCTAAAAATAGATTGTTGTGGAAATGTTTATTATAGGGAAATTGACATATTCTCTAGGAAGGACGGGGTGAATGGGCCTGCTACATTGAAGACATATACAGGTTTTGATTCTACTTCTGTTAAATCAAGTGGGGCTTCATTGGATTTCTGCTACTGCAGAGATAATCAAATTCTGGGTAGAGGTCAGGAGAAAATTAATCATAGGTGTTCTTGTGTAATAACTACTGTTGAAAGTGTAAATGATCCATTTATCCGTAAGACTGAGAATAGAATAACTGCTACATTACTTCATATGAGATTGTCTGTGCTACTGTCCCTAGAGCTCCAGTGAGTGAGTATTTTGAATGTGAAGCTCATTCAGATCTGAGGATGGAATAAATGGCTAGGTGTGATATGGCTAATATAAATAATATGCCTACATTTATATTAATTAGTGGATAAGATATGGGAAGAAGAATTCATGTTGTGAGAGCCAGGGTTAAGGCTAGCATTGGGGCAATAATATATAAATTGATGATGTTGATGGACATAGTGGTTCTTTAATAAGTAATTTGAATGCCTCAGCAATGGGTTGTAATAATCCATGGGGGCTGATGATTTTTGGCCCTTTCTGGATTTGTATATAGCCTAGGATTTTCCATTTAGTTAATATGAGGAATGCTATGGTGAATTAAATTGGGTGATTTGTGAAAGAATGTTGATTATAAACATATTCTTAGGAAGAGGACTTGAACCAGTGCAGAAAAAGTTTCAGTTTTACATAATTACCGGGCTCTGCCACCGTAACAAACCCTGTTCTACAGTAGGGTATGTATAAATTAATTGAATGTAGATTATATCATCATTTAGTTTGAAGACATTGTGTAAAGTAAGCCGTATTGCTCTTGTCCTTTCATACTGGAAGAAATCTACAATAGACAGAAACCAACCAGGATGACTGCAGTCTGAACTCAGATCACGTGAGACTTTAATCGTTGAACAAACAGACAAATAATAGCAGTTATACCATTGAAATGTCGTGATCCAGCATCAAGGTCATAAACCATATTGCCCATATGAACTCCAGAATACAATTACACTGTTATCCCTAGTAAAACTTGTTCCATTGATCAGTGTTTTAGAAGAACAGGTGATAAAGCATTTTGACTAGCTGGTCTAAATTTTAATCACTCAGCAGTGGTTTTATTCTCCAAAAAATAAATGGCGCACGGGCTCAAGGCACACCGGCTTCAGTAGTTGTGGTGCGCAGACTCAGTAGTTGTGGCCCACTGGCTTAGTTGTTCCGTGGCACGTGAGATCTTCCCGGACCGGGGATCGAACCGGGTCCCCTGCATTGGCTGGCGAATTCTTAATCACTGCGTCACCAGGGAAGTCCCAGAATCACAGTCTCCCTTTAAATATACCTTAAGCCCAAAGAATCCATGGAAAATTGTTATAGAAAATAAGACAATAAAATATTGTAAGGACTATAACAGAAGCATATAGTACACAGTTCATATAGACACGTCCCAAGCAGTTACAAAGTATATTAAAAGGGAGGCTGCAATTTTAAAAGAATTAGAAAAATTATACCCACAAACTCCCGATCTTTCCTGAAACGTTGCAATCTGAAACCCTATTGTAGGAAGCAGAAGATTCCAGGAGACATTCTACAAATGAAGGACTCCAAACCCTGTGGTTGGATAAGGAATCCTGGAAGGAAGGTATCCTCACCCAAGGAGAGCAGGTTCCTATACTTCTCTAACATCACATCCCTGTACAATTCCCATTGATCTTGGTCTAGGCATTCTCACTCCTCTTGAGAGAAATCTATGGCCACATCCTGGAATGTCAGCAGTCCCTGAAATTAAAAGTACACATGCCATGTGGCCACGGGAAGAGTTCATAATGTGACCCAAGAAGAAAACAGCAAGTTAAGAGAACTGGTTTTAATTTAGAAGAGTGTCTTCAATTATCCACTAATATATATATATATATATATATATATTTTTTTTTTTTACAAAGTAACTTTCTCTACCTTATTTCTAACTACAAGAAAAGAGTATGGCATGTGATCCACAAAACCAGTATAAAGACTATACTTGTCTGGAAAAGAAATGATAAAATGATGGTTTCAACACAGGCATATGCATTTTTGAGTGTTTTATTTATATCAAACTGGATAAAATGTGTGTATTTCTCATACAGAAAAGACATGTCGAGGTAGAAATCTACCTTTCAACTATTCATGGGTACACAAGTACACTGGGGAGTTTGTAAAAGTGCAGATTGTGATTCAGTAGGTCCGGTGGGCCTGAGTTCTATTTTTTTAACAAGCTCATTTTTAACTAGTGATGCCACAGTCTCTGATTCATTAACCACAACTGTGAATAGCAGAGACATAATTAGAAAGGTAAAAATTCATATTTAATTTTGAACTTAAAGTGTTTTATGGATTTTACACCTTTAATAGAATAGTGAGCACAGCAGCAACAATCATTTGTGAATATTTACTAGAGACTGTGTATCTTTCTAACTTTTTTGTGTAGGATTCCAGGAAAAAGGCCTGGGCTGCGGCCACAGTGGGCGTGGCCCCCAGGCCGGGCCGCCCCTCCAGGACCCCCGACGGGGCCCCGCGCTCCTGGCGGCTCCCTCCCCCGCCGCCCCGCTCCTTCCCGGAAGGCCTCGGGGCAGAGCGGTCCCACCCCCTGCGCGCTGAACAGAGCCCGCGTTTCCACAGAGCTGGAACTCCCGGCTCGGGGTCTCTTCCCTCCGCCGTCACGGAACTGCCCCGGAGCCCGAGGGGAGGGCGGCCTCACTGAGGCTGCTGGCTCTGGAGGGGCCCCGGCGGCCGAAGCCGCGACAGTCGTGGGGACGGCGGGCCGGGTAAGTGGGCGCCGACCCTCCGCCTGGTCCGGTGCCCGGGCGGCAGCGCAAGACCAGCTTCTGAGGGGCAGGGGTTCGCTGCCACCCGCCGCTGCTGTGCAGAAAGAGCGGCCCCCAGCGTCTGGTCCCGGGGAACTTCGGTCCCTCCTCTCGCCCCTGCCCTCGGCCTGGCTCGCGGGGCCTGGTGGGCGTGGGGAGGGGGTAGGCCTGAGCGTCCTGAGGGGAAACGGGGCAAGGGAGGCGCAGGGTCCGGCTGCAGCGTCAGCGCCCCTCCTCCCGACTGCGGGGAAAGCGGCTGAAAACTCCTCCTGAGGCGCGCAGGCCCCTTATTCAGCCGAGTCCCTCTGCACTCCTTCCTCCCTGAGCTAAAGTACCGGGGGGAGGGGACAGGGCAGGGGACTGGCGCAGGTAATGGGGAACATCAAAAGGTGATTGTTAACTAAGGAAAACCAGCTCTCCCAAGGTGAGGAATGTAGCGCTTTTCTTTGTATGGGAAGATGCAAGAGTCTGGGCTCACTGAAATCCTTCCTTTGATATGCACCTCAGCTCTCTGGGGCCTGCATTCTGTATTTGCATATCCTGAGTGCCTCGGGGCCGGCCGGCTCACATTGGAGGGCTGCAAGTGCTGATGACTGTGACTTCCTTTGTTTACTGATATGGCAAGAAATATTCCATTTCTCACAGGCTTGAGGGGCAGACAGTGAAAAAGAGTCAGAGAATCTCACTCGGCATGTACTTTGGTTTACATATAGATAATATTTATACTTAACTGTGCTAATAGAGGTTCTCAAGTCCAATCAACTTGTACTACTGCCCTCTATGTATCAATTTCATCAATATCATAAGATAAATGCCTATGGAATTGACTTAATCCATTTAAATAGGATAATGATTTTTAAAGGAAACATAATAGAAATATAACAACAAAACCTTTACCACTAAAGGCTGGGTGTGGAACAACCTAAATAAATGTTCCATTGTTAAAATATTGAAAGATGTATTCAATAGAAATATCAACAAAAATGACAAATAATAAGGGCAGCAGAATATTGAAATGTTCTATCTTTATCATTAAAGTGGCAGAAAATCATTTATTAGTAGGCACTGGGGGCAGAAGATGCCTGATTTTATATCTTTGTCATATTTGTGCAGTTGTTTCAACAAGTAACTTAAAGACAAAATGGAAAAACAAGGAGGTTTGTGCCTGAGATCATGTTGATGTGAAACCAGGGATGGCCACCTTGTGCCAGGTGAGTTAAGTTTACCTGGCAGGTAGACCGCAGAGCTCCTGGGAAGCAAGGGTTGGAATTTTTCTGCTGGGTGCCCCTTAGGTTCTGTGACTTGACTGACTGTGAGTCATGTTTCGGGAAAGACCTGATCACAGGAAAAGGGTGGGAATAGAGTGATTTGGGGAGCAGCTAACAACATTCATCACAGCTCACGGCCTGAATGAATTTTAAAGAAACAGGAAAACAAATGCTTCTTATGGAATCCGAGAATGTGAGGGCTGGACAATCCCAGAAAATGAGGAACACCCATCCCATTTTCCAGATGAGAAAACAGAGGTCCAGCAAGGTGAAATCCCTCACCCAAGTTGCACCCGTCTCTCCTCCCCACTACGTGGTTCATGAAAGCAGGACTCTTCCTGTCTTGATCACTGCTGAACCCCAAAAAGGGCCAGGCATCTAGCAGCTGCTCCAAAAATTTTGGTTGACTGTAAGAACAATGCTATTTCTTTCTTTCTCACTCTTATTCAGGATTGTGCCAAGAACTCCCCAGGTTGCAATGTAATTCGATAAATGTAAATATTAATTGAGTTTTGTTGTGATGAGGACTTAGGCTTTGAAGGTAACAGACTTGGTTCAGATCTTGGTTCTGCCACTCAATAGCTGTTTGGCTTTGGGAAAATTACTAAACCTCTCTGAGATTATTTCCTCCTTTGTAAAGTGGGGATAAATCTATCTGAGCCAGCAGAGCACCTGCATGAGAGATGTGCACTAAATATTGGTCTTTCTCACTCTCCTACGCCATCTCTCTGTTCTTCCCAGAGAAGTTGTACAGAAGGATATAGTACTTTTTAAAAATAGTTAACTAATTAATTAATTAATTTGTTTTTGGCTGCGTTGGGTCTTTGTTGCTATGCGCAGGCTTTCTCTAGTTGCGGCAAGCAGGGGCTACTCTTTGTTGCGGTGCACGGGCTTCTCATTGCGGTGGCTTCTCTTGCTGTGCTTGTTGTGGAGCACCGGCTCTAGGTGCGCGGGCTTCAGTATTTGTGGCCTGCAGGCTCAGTAGTTGTGGCGCATGGGCTTAGCTGCTCCGCGGCATGTGGGATCTTCCCTGACCAGGGCTCGAACCCATGTCCCCTGCCTTGGCAGGCAGATTCTTAACCACTGCTCCACCAGGGAAGTCCAATATAGTACTTTTTAAAGAGGGGTTTTAATTTATTTCGGATTGTGTACATTTTTCTTGTAGAAGAGATTATTCCACTATAGAAACATAAACACGCAAAACCACTCCAAATGCAGTATTCTATGGGTTAGATATTATCAGTCACATTTTATAAGTAATTGGGCAAATGCCAAAGCACTAGGTACTGGGGAGTAAGAAGATTCAAATCTGGGGTGCCCCCCACCCCAACTTCAAGAGCAGGGTGTGTTTTTCAAATCCATGTTTCATCTGGTCTTTGTTTCTCATCCATCCTCTGTGTCTGCCTTTCTCAAGAAGGCTCGGATCCTCGGCTTTCACACCCTCCCGGCTGGCTGTGCCCCAGCTCCCGGCCTGGAACCTCTGCATGCCTGGGTGTGCCTGCTCCCCCTGTGCATCACCAGCTTTGCCAGGGAGCTGCTGTATCGTGCACTGCTTGCTGTACCCAGAGTACCTGGACCCTTCTGGTACATGAAGTGCAGCCTCCTCACCATGTGTGCAGCCCATCCCCTTACCTTATATCCTGCCCCTAAGCCAGGCTTGGGGGTGACTACAGTGTGCATTCAGCTGTGTGAGGTGCTGGGATCAAAGTGAAGTTCCCAACTTTTGAAGTTGCAGGCTTGAGGGGCACACAGTGATTTAAAGTCAGGTCACCTGACTTAAAGGGGGGACTGACTGATTTAAAGCCAAGGCAGCTGACTTAAAGCCTGCGTCCCTCAGCTGCAGGACGAGACCAACTTTGGCGGTGCACGGGTTCGCTCCAAGCCAGCACTGCTGTTCAGGAAGAGCTTCCAGTAGCGCCTTAGTGCAGGGGGACTTGGTCCGTTGTCTTGCCCCTGCCCTCAGAGGGGGGCCACCTGCTCTTCTGGAGAATCAGGGAGGGGGAAGCGCAGAGTCCCGGCTGGAGCTGCGGCACCCCTTGTCTGATGGCAGGGAAAGGGGGGCGGGGCTGTGTGGTGTCCTGGGGCTGGACTCACCAGGTCGACTCAGCCTCTCAGCCTCCTAACCTCCCCCCACACACCCCACAAGAGTTTCCAATAATATGTAATTGCGCCTTAGGTTCTCGGTCTTCAAACTCATACCCAGGCTCCCAGGCCCCTTGATTCAGCCAATTCCTCTGTGCTCTTTCTTCTATTAGATACAGTCCCAGAGGGAGGGGCTGGGGGATGGGACTGGGGGGATGCCAGCAGCACTGGCCTCAGCTGACTAAAGAGATCCGGGGCCTGCGCTATCACACATGTGCGAAGACCCTTAAGGCGGAATCGAGGGGGCCAGTTAGAGGCAGTCCTGGCTGCCTCAAGTGAGTACGGATCACCGTCGGGTGGGGAGCACGCTGACCCCTGAGAAGTACTGTTAGGAGGACATGTTCCTCCCTCGGCTTCAAGGACGTGGGTGGGCTTCAGGGCTCCAGTTCCCCTCCAGGCCTCCAGGTCCGACTGCACCGCAGCGGCCTTGCAGACCCGCCTTCCTGTCCCAGAGCTTGCCAGGCTCCAGGAAGAATCCAGACTGCAGAGATGGTGCCTGAGCGCTCCAGCTTGAGAAGTGCTGTCCCTGGGGACCCAACAGTGGAGGGAGGAAGGGTGAAGGGAGTGGGGGGGGTGGGGTCGGGAGGGGTGGCTGCCCTGGGAGACGTTGAGAGAGAAATATCGCCCCCCACACCCCCTGCCCCTGCAACTGACCCGTTGATGCCATAGGATCTCAGGGCCTTTTAGTCAGAGATGCCTCTGCTTCTTTACTCCTGTGTTCAAAACTATGCAAAACCAACTCTTCATCCTCTTGCTGCCTTGCCAGGACTTTTAAAGCACTGTTCTTTTGAAGCACTCGTTCCCTAAACTGCAGTTTGGAGCTGTCCCAGCTATTTAAAAGTGTTCTCCTTAAACTGAGACTAAATCCTACTCTTTTGGAAAAACGGCCTTCACTTCATTGGAGATCGTCTTTTCTGCCCATTCCTTCCTTCTACTGCCCTCTTAAGAACCCCTGTGCTCAAAGAGCTTGGTGATTTATTTTTTGCTTGATGTCAAAAAGAAACCTTCCCCATGCACCCCAAAACGCTTTCCTGGAACATAGGTGTTTCACAACCATGACAGTGTTTCGCAGTTAGTATACACTGGGTAGACTGCCTAGCAATCCCTCCAAGAGCCAGAGGTGAGCAAACCTTTAATTATTTGATTGGATGCCCTTCAAGTTTAGGAAGGTCCCATTCTTATGACCCAGCAGGTAAGACAGAGCCCTGGATGGCTGTGGCTGTGATTAGATAACTTCTGATGATTTTATTTCCCTTACTGAGCTGCTGCTTCTAGGTTAAATTCATTTTATTACCTGTCCATTTTTAAAGAAAGACTGACAAAGTCACTGGAATAGGTCAGGAGTCTGAACTCAGGGTTGGTCAAAGGTACTCACAGGGAGGAAGGTGGATAAAAATAGGTGGGTAAAATAGGAGGGTTGGCAAGTACAGCCAGGACACCCGTGTTCATCATGCATATTAATAAAGGCCAGAATCTCCTCATTTATCTCTGGTGGGAAGTTCTGATGGTTTCACAGGATCAAACTCAAATCATATTCAAACTAGGGGATTTCCCTGAACATAAAAGGAAGTATCCATCCCTAGCAGGAGTCGCTGCGGAGGAATAAAGATGTAGATGTAGAGAACGGACTTGAGGACACAGGGAGGGGGAAGGGTAAGCTGGGATGAAGTGAGAGAGTGGCATGGACATATATACACTACCAAAGGTGAAATAGATAGCTATTGGGAAGCAGCTGCATATAGCACAAGAGAGATCAGCTCAGTGCTTTGTGACCACCTAGAGGGGTGGGATAGGGAAGGTGAGAGGGAGACACAAGAGGGAGAGGATATGGGGATATATGTATACGAATAGTTGATTCACTTTGTTATACAGCAGAAGCTAACACAACAAGGTAAAGCAATTATACTCCAATAAAGTTGTTAACAACAACAACAGAAAAAACCCAAAATCTAAGTCAATCAAGCCAACAGGAGACAATGTATGTGTTTACAGTTCAAGAAATCCACAAGAGAATCCTTTATTCTGTAGACAATGAATGGTCCATTCGAAAAGAAAAAAACCTTCTAAAATGTTGTTTTTCCATTTATTGTTCAGAACATCATTTTTATACCTCTGCATGTCTTACTATTCAAAGCCAAGTCACGTGAGTTACAGGGAAGCAGCTGATTGATTTAAAGTTGGGTCATGTGATTTAAAAACCAGTGGCAGTTGATTGATTTAAATCCCGGTCATATGACATGAGGAGGGGGTGCTAAAAACTGCTTTTTCATCTCTGGCTCAGAATATCATATTTACCTTGGTTTTCCTTATGATTTAGAAAACTTGAGCTGTCTCTCCTTGGAATCATCAGGAGAAAAATACAGTATTTCAGGTTCATTCTTGAAACCAACTTCTCACGGTTAAGGTGTATTGGCTAAAAGATCTTCCTTCTTCAAGAGATTCCAAACCTCTGTAAGACACTTCACTGTAATTGGAGAAAAAAGAAGAATGAATTCAGGCCAGCAGCTGCAGGAGGCCAAGGCAGCCCCCAAGACTAGGGAAGGAGGAGGAGGAATGGCTGAGAGTTGCCATTAGAGCAGACAACCTCCAGAGGGCGCTGAAGCACCAGCAGAGCCCACCTGCCACTCCCAGTTTGGCACTCCAGGGTCAGATTTGGGTTTGGAGATGGGGTTGCTGTAACCCCAAGGAGGTGAGCAGAGAGGAGGAGTTGATTACCGGTCTCCTCTGACTCTCTGACCCAAATTGCCTGGCTTCACAGGGGGGACAGAGTTTTGCTTTCAGCAACTGATGGGGCACTTCCAGGCTGGTTGGGTTGCCCGGTGGCCCGACAGCCTGACAGGCTGACTGCGGTGTGACCGCCCTGTGTTTCTGCAGAATCTGTACATCAGGAGGTGCATGGGCGCGGGAGCCCATTCACCGCCCCTCCCCCCAAGGGGGATGGCACCTTCCCTGGCTGTACCCTATGATCACCAGGTACTTGAAATGAATGCAAGTTTTTTGACTTCAAGGAAAAGCTCACATAACCGCTTCTTCCTCATAATGTATGGGATTTACTATAATGGAAGGACATTATAAAGAACAGGTAGAAAACTCACCTGTTGGTCTCCATGTAGGAGTTTATTTTGCATGGATCCCTCCTACATGAGTAGATAGCAGAGGTTTATTTTTGTTCCCGTGTGTGTAGTTGTGGCAGAGGATGTAGGTATGGTGATTTGAAGCCCTCAAAGAAATATTCTCAGAACTCTCAAGACTTCTCTTGATTGGAACCGAAAGAGACCTGGAAAAGGAGGAAAAGAAAAGGAGGAGGGAGAACGAATGTCTGTTTCTCAGTAAATTCACCTTCCTGGTTGATTGTTCTGTCTTCTCATTTCTTTTAACTTCCATGTATGTCTAATGGAATAATGTACAAAGGCTGATTTTTATGCTTTAAAAGATTTTACATCACAAAGAAACTAGAAGTGGCTAACAGAACTTATTCAAATCAATTTCACATAGAGACTTTGATATTAAATTTGTATACTAAAATGGGTTTATCCAAATTTTCTCTTTCTTTTTGAGTGAATATTTGTAACATATTTTTGTAGATAATAATTTATCCTAGATATACAAAATTGTGAGAATGGGTACCATTTTTTACCACTTAAATGATTTCTTTTAAATGAATAGATTGTACACTTTAAATGCCAATGTTGTGTCTTACGTGTTGTTTTTTAATTCCTTGATTTCCAAAACTTGTGTTTATTTAATTGATTTCTATCTAATAATCTGTCTCCCCTTTATTGTTTCTTACTTTATATTTTATTGATCTATAGTTAATTTACATTATTATATTAGTTTCAGAGGTACAACATAGTGATTCATAAATGTTTAGGTTCTTCTCCATTTATAGTTATTATAAAAGAGTGGCTATATTCCCCATGCTATACAGTACATCACTGTAGATTATTGATTTTGTACATAGTGGATTGTACCTCAAAATCTCCTACCACTATTTTGCTCCTCCACCCTATCTCTCCCTGCTGGTAACCACTAGTCTGTTCTTTAATCTGTGAGTCTGTTTTTTTGTTGTTGTTGTTGTTGTTGTATTCAATTTTTTAGATGCCACGTGTAAGTGATAACATACCATGCTCGTTTCCTCATAACATACCATGCTTTTTTTCTCATAACACACCATGCTTGTTTTCTCTGTGGCTTATTTTACTAAGCATAATACCCTCCAAGTCCATCCATGTTCTTGCAAATGGCAAAATTTCATTTTTTGCTGAAGTCATCATAAAAACTCTTTTTTATCCACTAAGTTATTGATGAACACTTAGTTTGACTCTATATCTTGGCTATGGCAAATAACACTGTTATGAACATTGGTGTGCAGTTATTTTTTTTGAAATAGTGTTTTTGTTTTCTTCTGATATACCCAACAGTGAAATTGCTGGATATTATGGTAGTTCTATTTTTGGTTTTTTGTGGCACCTCCATTCTGCTTTCCACAGTAGCTGCACTACTTCACATTCACATCAAGAGTGTACAAGAGTTTCCCTTTCTCCACATCCTCACTAACCTTTGTTATTTGTGATCTTTTTGATGACAGCCATTCTGACAAGACTGAGGTGATATATCTCATAGTTTTGATTTGCATTTTACTGCCGATTAGCTATGTTTAGCATCTTTGTGAGTTCTGGCTGTCTATATGTATTTTTTCCTTGGAAAAATGTCTATTTAGGTCTTCTCGTTTTTTTAAAAAAGATTTTGGGTGTTTTTTTGATATTGAGTTGTATGTGCTGTTTCTGCAGTTTAGATATGAACCCTTGCTTGGTCATCTTTTTGGTGTTAACCTCTTATCATGTGCAAATATTGTCTCTCCTTCAGCAGGTTGTCTTTTCATTTTGTCGTTGGTTTCCTTTGCTGTGCAAAATCTTTTAAGTTTAGTGAAGTCCCATTTGTTTATTTTTGCTTTTGTTTCATTTGCCTTAGTAGACTGAACCTAAAACTGTTGCTATCATTTATGTTGAAGAATGTTCTATATTTTCCTCTAGGGGTTTTATGGTTTCTGGTCCTACATTTAGGTGTTTATTCAGTTTTGCATTTATTTTATATATGGTGTGCTAAAATAATCTAATTTTATTCTTTTCCATGTAGCTGACCAGTTTTCCCAGTACCACTTATTGAAGAGACAGTTTTTTCTCCATATTGCCTGCTTTGTCATAAATCAATTAAATATAAGTGTGTGGGCTTATTTCTGGGATCTCTATTCTATTCCAGTGATCTTTGTGTCTGTTTTTGCTCTGGTACCTTTCTCTTTGATTACTGTCACTTTGCAG
>NW_026871722.1:0-51748 GCF_028564815.1 Eubalaena glacialis | reverse complement strand
TGCAAGGGGGCCTCATTTTGTAACCCTGAGCTGCTTTTGGAAAACCACCGTGCTTACACGGTGAGTTCTCGGACTTCATACCTGACCTCTTGCTCCCTGAAGCAGCACCAGGACTTTACCTCTAGAGGGAGAAATAGGCAGTCGTCCTCTGAAGGTGGCCAGGCCTTCGGGAGATGTACCATGACCTAGGCGAAACGAAGGCGTTCACTGGCTCGCGCAATTTACTTCAGGAGGAACACTGGCTTTCCAAAGCGCTTTCAGCGAAGAAGTACAGTATGTGACACGGGCCTCCTTTGGTTCCCGGAACGTCAACTACATGAGCTGTGTGGCAACCGTGAAAAGGAGGCCGGACGAGAAAAGCGAAATCTGTCCCGTTGGCAACCCGGAGAGCTGGGTGCTCAGAGCTGCCTGAAAAAGGGTCCTGTTGCCCGTCTTGTACTCACCGTAGGAGTTCCCGGGGAGGCAAAGTGAGGAAGAGTGAGTTTTCTCGCAAGAACGAGGGGGTGTGGGCAGTTCCTCGCTAGGAGCTCATCCCAAAGCCTTCTTGGCTAGTGGTTCGGAAACCTGCCCGCATGCTGCCAAAGGAAAGTCCTCGAGAGCCGTGAAAAGTGTTGGGAGTGCAGCTCTGTCTGAGAAGCCTTAGTGAAGGTACTGCTTTAACACTGGTAGGCCTCTCAGGACTGCAGGGTCTCTCGCGCCTGGACCCAGGTCATGGAAGAACACGGTGTACCCAAAGTGTCAACTGCGGCTTCTGAGTGAGCTCCAGCCACATGGGTCGTTGGCCTCCACTCTGTGCATGCAGAGGGCAGGGCAACACACGGCCTGCTCCGGCGGAGAGCCAGACCTCCACCTCTGGAAACCAGTCTTGGTAACAGAGTGGGGGCCGGTGTCATGAGCAATGCATGTCACACTCCCGGCTTAGATATTAGCTGCCCGGAATCATATCCGGAGAGTAACATTGATTGTATGAACTCAAAGCTGACGACCCTTCACCTCAAGCAGAAATGTGACTTTACAACCAGTCTGATATGATGGACCCCTCTCCCGAAGCACTGCTGGGCGATTGAAAGTTCCAAAGTCGACATCGCCTGACTGAAGCACTGTGGTGACTAGGCACGTCACCTCGCGCAGAACCTCTGCTTACAAAAGGGTCCTCACAGGAGCGCCTAGTGTGTCGCATGGCTCTCTCGTAGCTGGGCAGAAGGTGCTGCTCCACAGGCTGGGTTTGCACGTAGAAACTGGATCCTGAGGGCTAAAGCATTCTTTGCCCCTTTGGAAGCAGGAGGCTTGGGGCGAGAAAACTGAACGAAAGGCACGGGGTGGCGCCATGTTGGACACCCTGCAGGAATTGCCCGGGAGGACGAGTGAGTTTTCTCGAAAGAAACAGTGCGCCTGCCGTTCCTTGCCAGGAGCTCGTGCAGCAGACTGCTTCAGCTAAGGCGAATGTCGACTGAGCGGCACACTCAAAGTAAGGGGCAGTGTTTCCATCAGCAAAGTTGGTGGTCACAAGGAGACCCGAGGCTTTCACCACTGAAGTGCTGTAATGCTGGTGTGCCTTTCACATATCTGAGGACGCTCACGTCTGCACCAGTTTCCGAGGAAAATCACTGTGTACCCAAAGTGTCATCTGTGCCTTCTGAGCAACCTCATGCCTCATGACGGTCTTTGGGCTCTACTGTTGGTATGCAGAAGGCCAGGCAGCAATGTGTTTCCTCCATCGGGGAGCCAGATAGCCACAGCATGGAAGAATCCTCAGGACGAGTTTTCTCCCTGGTCTTCTGGGCAATGCAAGGGGACCCCAGTTTGTAAACCTGAGCTGCACTGGAACAAACACCGCCATGGCAAGTGTTCTCAGAATTCATAGCTGACGTCTTCCCCTCGCATGCATCACGTCGACTTCAGATCCAGCTGCAGACATGTGCTCTCAGCCTTTGAAGACTGTCAGGCCTTTGCAAGATCCACGGTGATGTAGGTGAAACTAGATCATTCACTGGCTCACACCATTCACCTCAGGAGGACTCCTGCTTGCCAAAGTGTTTTCATGGAAGGGCACATGTGTGTGGCATGTCTCTTTCACCTGCTTGTGGACTTCAGGTACATGAGCTAGGTGTCAACCGTGAAAGTGGAGAGGGACGGGAACAGCACAATTTGCCCCAGTGACAAAGCAGAGAGATGTGTCCTCAGAGCTGCCTGAGAAACAGTCCTGTTGCCGGTCTTCTATTCACCCCAGGATTACCCTGAGAGGTAACCTGAGGCCGAGTGAATTTTCTTGGAAGAACCGGAGTGCGTGCCGTTCCTTGCTAGGTTCTCATCCCAAAGCCTTCTTGGCTAGTCATAAGGAAACTTGCCCGCGTGTTGCAAGGAAAGTCCGTGTTTTGGATGATCAGTGCTTCATGAAAAGCACTGTGGTCGCCAACTTTCTCAACCCTGCAGGAATACCCGGGGAGGAACGGAGACTTTGCCCAAAGAAACAGAGTGCTTGCAATGCCTTGCTAGGAGCACATCCAGCACAGGACTTTATCTATGGCGAATGTCAGCCGAGCGCCAGAGTCAAAGTAAGGTGCAGTGTTTCCACCAGCAGAGTCGCAGTCAGCAGTTTCAAAGAGGCCTTCCCCACTAAAGTGCTGTAAATGCGGGTGTGCCTTTCAAAGTCTGAGGATGCGAGCGTCTGCACCGTATTCCAAGGAAGGTCCCTGTGTACCAAAAGTGGCATCTGTGCCTGCTGAGCACCATCCAGCCACATGGGTCTTTGGACTCTACTGTTTTGTATGCAGGAGGCTGGGCAACAACGTTTTTCCTCCATGGGAGAGCTAGATTTGGAGAGCTTAGAGGAAGCCTGAAGAACACGTTGATACCGGGGCTTCTGGGCAATGCAAGGGGGCCTCATTTTGTAACCCTGAGCTGCTTTTGGAAAACCACCGTGCTTACACGGTGAGTTCTCGGACTTCATACCTGACCTCTTGCTCCCTGAAGCAGCACCAGGACTTTACCTCTAGAGGGAGAAATAGGCAGTCGTCCTCTGAAGGTGGCCAGGCCTTCGGGAGATGTACCATGACCTAGGCGAAACGAAGGCGTTCACTGGCTCGCGCAATTTACTTCAGGAGGAACACTGGCTTTCCAAAGCGCTTTCAGCGAAGAAGTACAGTATGTGACACGGGCCTCCTTTGGTTCCCGGAACGTCAACTACATGAGCTGTGTGGCAACCGTGAAAAGGAGGCCGGACGAGAAAAGCGAAATCTGTCCCGTTGGCAACCCGGAGAGCTGGGTGCTCAGAGCTGCCTGAAAAAGGGTCCTGTTGCCCGTCTTGTACTCACCGTAGGAGTTCCCGGGGAGGCAAAGTGAGGAAGAGTGAGTTTTCTCGCAAGAACGAGGGGGTGTGGGCAGTTCCTCGCTAGGAGCTCATCCCAAAGCCTTCTTGGCTAGTGGTTCGGAAACCTGCCCGCATGCTGCCAAAGGAAAGTCCTCGAGAGCCGTGAAAAGTGTTGGGAGTGCAGCTCTGTCTGAGAAGCCTTAGTGAAGGTACTGCTTTAACACTGGTAGGCCTCTCAGGACTGCAGGGTCTCTCGCGCCTGGACCCAGGTCATGGAAGAACACCGTGTACCCAAAGTGTCAACTGCGGCTTCTGAGTGAGCTCCAGCCACATGGGTCGTTGGCCTCCACTCTGTGCATGCAGAGGGCAGGGCAACACACGGCCTGCTCCGGCGGAGAGCCAGACCTCCACCTCTGGAAACCAGTCTTGGTAACAGAGTGGGGGCCGGTGTCATGAGCAATGCATGTCACACTCCCGGCTTAGATATTAGCTGCCCGGAATCATATCCGGAGAGTAACATTGATTGTATGAACTCAAAGCTGACGACCCTTCACCTCAAGCAGAAATGTGACTTTACAACCAGTCTGATATGATGGACCCCTCTCCCGAAGCACTGCTGGGCGATTGAAAGTTCCAAAGTCGACATCGCCTGACTGAAGCACTGTGGTGACTAGGCACGTCACCTCGCGCAGAACCTCTGCTTACAAAAGGGTCCTCACAGGAGCGCCTAGTGTGTCGCATGGCTCTCTCGTAGCTGGGCAGAAGGTGCTGCTCCACAGGCTGGGTTTGCACGTAGAAACTGGATCCTGAGGGCTAAAGCATTCTTTGCCCCTTTGGAAGCAGGAGGCTTGGGGCGAGAAAACTGAACGAAAGGCACGGGGTGGCGCCCATGTTGGACACCCTGCAGGAATTGCCCGGGAGGACGAGTGAGTTTTCTCGAAAGAAACAGTGCGCCTGCCGTTCCTTGCCAGGAGCTCGTGCAGCAGACTGCTTCAGCTAAGGCGAATGTCGACTGAGCGGCACACTCAAAGTAAGGGGCAGTGTTTCCATCAGCAAAGTTGGTGGTCACAAGGAGACCCGAGGCTTTCACCACTGAAGTGCTGTAATGCTGGTGTGCCTTTCACATATCTGAGGACGCTCACGTCTGCACCAGTTTCCGAGGAAAATCACTGTGTACCCAAAGTGTCATCTGTGCCTTCTGAGCAACCTCATGCCTCATGACGGTCTTTGGGCTCTACTGTTGGTATGCAGAAGGCCAGGCAGCAATGTGTTTCCTCCATCGGGGAGCCAGATAGCCACAGCATGGAAGAATCCTCAGGACGAGTTTTCTCCCTGGTCTTCTGGGCAATGCAAGGGGACCCCAGTTTGTAAACCTGAGCTGCACTGGAACAAACACCGCCATGGCAAGTGTTCTCAGAATTCATAGCTGACGTCTTCCCCTCGCATGCATCACGTCGACTTCAGATCCAGCTGCAGACATGTGCTCTCAGCCTTTGAAGACTGTCAGGCCTTTGCAAGATCCACGGTGATGTAGGTGAAACTAGATCATTCACTGGCTCACACCATTCACCTCAGGAGGACTCCTGCTTGCCAAAGTGTTTTCATGGAAGGGCACATGTGTGTGGCATGTCTCTTTCACCTGCTTGTGGACTTCAGGTACATGAGCTAGGTGTCAACCGTGAAAGTGGAGAGGGACGGGAACAGCACAATTTGCCCCAGTGACAAAGCAGAGAGATGTGTCCTCAGAGCTGCCTGAGAAACAGTCCTGTTGCCGGTCTTCTATTCACCCCAGGATTACCCTGAGAGGTAACCTGAGGCCGAGTGAATTTTCTTGGAAGAACCGGAGTGCGTGCCGTTCCTTGCTAGGTTCTCATCCCAAAGCCTTCTTGGCTAGTCATAAGGAAACTTGCCCGCGTGTTGCAAGGAAAGTCCGTGTTTTGGATGATCAGTGCTTCATGAAAAGCACTGTGGTCGCCAACTTTCTCAACCCTGCAGGAATGCCCGGGGAGGAACGGAGACTTTGCCCAAAGAAACAGAGTGCTTGCAATGCCTTGCTAGGAGCACATCCAGCACAGGACTTTATCTATGGCGAATGTCAGCCGAGCGCCAGAGTCAAAGTAAGGTGCAGTGTTTCCACCAGCAGAGTCGCAGTCAGCAGTTTCAAAGAGGCCTTCCCCACTAAAGTGCTGTAAATGCGGGTGTGCCTTTCAAAGTCTGAGGATGCGAGCGTCTGCACCGTATTCCAAGGAAGGTCCCTGTGTACCAAAAGTGGCATCTGTGCCTGCTGAGCACCATCCAGCCACATGGGTCTTTGGACTCTACTGTTTTGTATGCAGGAGGCTGGGCAACAACGTTTTTCCTCCATGGGAGAGCTAGATTTGGAGAGCTTAGAGGAAGCCTGAAGAACACGTTGATACCGGGGCTTCTGGGCAATGCAAGGGGGCCTCATTTTGTAACCCTGAGCTGCTTTTGGAAAACCACCGTGCTTACACGGTGAGTTCTCGGACTTCATACCTGACCTCTTGCTCCCTGAAGCAGCACCAGGACTTTACCTCTAGAGGGAGAAATAGGCAGTCGTCCTCTGAAGGTGGCCAGGCCTTCGGGAGATGTACCATGACCTAGGCGAAACGAAGGCGTTCACTGGCTCGCGCAATTTACTTCAGGAGGAACACTGGCTTTCCAAAGCGCTTTCAGCGAAGAAGTACAGTATGTGACACGGGCCTCCTTTGGTTCCCGGAACGTCAACTACATGAGCTGTGTGGCAACCGTGAAAAGGAGGCCGGACGAGAAAAGCGAAATCTGTCCCGTTGGCAACCCGGAGAGCTGGGTGCTCAGAGCTGCCTGAAAAAGGGTCCTGTTGCCCGTCTTGTACTCACCGTAGGAGTTCCCGGGGAGGCAAAGTGAGGAAGAGTGAGTTTTCTCGCAAGAACGAGGGGGTGTGGGCAGTTCCTCGCTAGGAGCTCATCCCAAAGCCTTCTTGGCTAGTGGTTCGGAAACCTGCCCGCATGCTGCCAAAGGAAAGTCCTCGAGAGCCGTGAAAAGTGTTGGGAGTGCAGCTCTGTCTGAGAAGCCTTAGTGAAGGTACTGCTTTAACACTGGTAGGCCTCTCAGGACTGCAGGGTCTCTCGCGCCTGGACCCAGGTCATGGAAGAACACGGTGTACCCAAAGTGTCAACTGCGGCTTCTGAGTGAGCTCCAGCCACATGGGTCGTTGGCCTCCACTCTGTGCATGCAGAGGGCAGGGCAACACACGGCCTGCTCCGGCGGAGAGCCAGACCTCCACCTCTGGAAACCAGTCTTGGTAACAGAGTGGGGGCCGGTGTCATGAGCAATGCATGTCACACTCCCGGCTTAGATATTAGCTGCCCGGAATCATATCCGGAGAGTAACATTGATTGTATGAACTCAAAGCTGACGACCCTTCACCTCAAGCAGAAATGTGACTTTACAACCAGTCTGATATGATGGACCCCTCTCCCGAAGCACTGCTGGGCGATTGAAAGTTCCAAAGTCGACATCGCCTGACTGAAGCACTGTGGTGACTAGGCACGTCACCTCGCGCAGAACCTCTGCTTACAAAAGGGTCCTCACAGGAGCGCCTAGTGTGTCGCATGGCTCTCTCGTAGCTGGGCAGAAGGTGCTGCTCCACAGGCTGGCTTTGCACGTAGAAACTGGATCCTGAGGGCTAAAGCATTCTTTGCCCCTTTGGAAGCAGGAGGCTTGGGGCGAGAAAACTGAACGAAAGGCACGGGGTGGCGCCCATGTTGGACACCCTGCAGGAATTGCCCGGGAGGACGAGTGAGTTTTCTCGAAAGAAACAGTGCGCCTGCCGTTCCTTGCCAGGAGCTCGTGCAGCAGACTGCTTCAGCTAAGGCGAATGTCGACTGAGCGGCACACTCAAAGTAAGGGGCAGTGTTTCCATCAGCAAAGTTGGTGGTCACAAGGAGACCCGAGGCTTTCACCACTGAAGTGCTGTAATGCTGGTGTGCCTTTCACATATCTGAGGACGCTCACGTCTGCACCAGTTTCCGAGGAAAATCACTGTGTACCCAAAGTGTCATCTGTGCCTTCTGAGCAACCTCATGCCTCATGACGGTCTTTGGGCTCTACTGTTGGTATGCAGAAGGCCAGGCAGCAATGTGTTTCCTCCATCGGGGAGCCAGATAGCCACAGCATGGAAGAATCCTCAGGACGAGTTTTCTCCCTGGTCTTCTGGGCAATGCAAGGGGACCCCAGTTTGTAAACCTGAGCTGCACTGGAACAAACACCGCCATGGCAAGTGTTCTCAGAATTCATAGCTGACGTCTTCCCCTCGCATGCATCACGTCGACTTCAGATCCAGCTGCAGACATGTGCTCTCAGCCTTTGAAGACTGTCAGGCCTTTGCAAGATCCACGGTGATGTAGGTGAAACTAGATCATTCACTGGCTCACACCATTCACCTCAGGAGGACTCCTGCTTGCCAAAGTGTTTTCATGGAAGGGCACATGTGTGTGGCATGTCTCTTTCACCTGCTTGTGGACTTCAGGTACATGAGCTAGGTGTCAACCGTGAAAGTGGAGAGGGACGGGAACAGCACAATTTGCCCCAGTGACAAAGCAGAGAGATGTGTCCTCAGAGCTGCCTGAGAAACAGTCCTGTTGCCGGTCTTCTATTCACCCCAGGATTACCCTGAGAGGTAACCTGAGGCCGAGTGAATTTTCTTGGAAGAACCGGAGTGCGTGCCGTTCCTTGCTAGGTTCTCATCCCAAAGCCTTCTTGGCTAGTCATAAGGAAACTTGCCCGCGTGTTGCAAGGAAAGTCCGTGTTTTGGATGATCAGTGCTTCATGAAAAGCACTGTGGTCGCCAACTTTCTCAACCCTGCAGGAATGCCCGGGGAGGAACGGAGACTTTGCCCAAAGAAACAGAGTGCTTGCAATGCCTTGCTAGGAGCACATCCAGCACAGGACTTTATCTATGGCGAATGTCAGCCGAGCGCCAGAGTCAAAGTAAGGTGCAGTGTTTCCACCAGCAGAGTCGCAGTCAGCAGTTTCAAAGAGGCCTTCCCCACTAAAGTGCTGTAAATGCGGGTGTGCCTTTCAAAGTCTGAGGATGCGAGCGTCTGCACCGTATTCCAAGGAAGGTCCCTGTGTACCAAAAGTGGCATCTGTGCCTGCTGAGCACCATCCAGCCACATGGGTCTTTGGACTTTACTGTTTTGTATGCAGGAGGCTGGGCAACAACGTTTTTCCTCCATGGGAGAGCTAGATTTGGAGAGCTTAGAGGAAGCCTGAAGAACACGTTGATACCGGGGCTTCTGGGCAATGCAAGGGGGCCTCATTTTGTAACCCTGAGCTGCTTTTGGAAAACCACCGTGCTTACACGGTGAGTTCTCGGACTTCATACCTGACCTCTTGCTCCCTGAAGCAGCACCAGGACTTTACCTCTAGAGGGAGAAATAGGCAGTCGTCCTCTGAAGGTGGCCAGGCCTTCGGGAGATGTACCATGACCTAGGCGAAACGAAGGCGTTCACTGGCTCGCGCAATTTACTTCAGGAGGAACACTGGCTTTCCAAAGCGCTTTCAGCGAAGAAGTACAGTATGTGACACGGGCCTCCTTTGGTTCCCGGAACGTCAACTACATGAGCTGTGTGGCAACCGTGAAAAGGAGGCCGGACGAGAAAAGCGAAATCTGTCCCGTTGGCAACCCGGAGAGCTGGGTGCTCAGAGCTGCCTGAAAAAGGGTCCTGTTGCCCGTCTTGTACTCACCGTAGGAGTTCCCGGGGAGGCAAAGTGAGGAAGAGTGAGTTTTCTCGCAAGAACGAGGGGGTGTGGGCAGTTCCTCGCTAGGAGCTCATCCCAAAGCCTTCTTGGCTAGTGGTTCGGAAACCTGCCCGCATGCTGCCAAAGGAAAGTCCTCGAGAGCCGTGAAAAGTGTTGGGAGTGCAGCTCTGTCTGAGAAGCCTTAGTGAAGGTACTGCTTTAACACTGGTAGGCCTCTCAGGACTGCAGGGTCTCTCGCGCCTGGACCCAGGTCATGGAAGAACACGGTGTACCCAAAGTGTCAACTGCGGCTTCTGAGTGAGCTCCAGCCACATGGGTCGTTGGCCTCCACTCTGTGCATGCAGAGGGCAGGGCAACACACGGCCTGCTCCGGCGGAGAGCCAGACCTCCACCTCTGGAAACCAGTCTTGGTAACAGAGTGGGGGCCGGTGTCATGAGCAATGCATGTCACACTCCCGGCTTAGATATTAGCTGCCCGGAATCATATCCGGAGAGTAACATTGATTGTATGAACTCAAAGCTGACGACCCTTCACCTCAAGCAGAAATGTGACTTTACAACCAGTCTGATATGATGGACCCCTCTCCCGAAGCACTGCTGGGCGATTGAAAGTTCCAAAGTCGACATCGCCTGACTGAAGCACTGTGGTGACTAGGCACGTCACCTCGCGCAGAACCTCTGCTTACAAAAGGGTCCTCACAGGAGCGCCTAGTGTGTCGCATGGCTCTCTCGTAGCTGGGCAGAAGGTGCTGCTCCACAGGCTGGCTTTGCACGTAGAAACTGGATCCTGAGGGCTAAAGCATTCTTTGCCCCTTTGGAAGCAGGAGGCTTGGGGCGAGAAAACTGAACGAAAGGCACGGGGTGGCGCCCATGTTGGACACCCTGCAGGAATTGCCCGGGAGGACGAGTGAGTTTTCTCGAAAGAAACAGTGCGCCTGCCGTTCCTTGCCAGGAGCTCGTGCAGCAGACTGCTTCAGCTAAGGCGAATGTCGACTGAGCGGCACACTCAAAGTAAGGGGCAGTGTTTCCATCAGCAAAGTTGGTGGTCACAAGTAGACCCGAGGCTTTCACCACTGAAGTGCTGTAATGCTGGTGTGCCTTTCACATATCTGAGGACGCTCACGTCTGCACCAGTTTCCGAGGAAAATCACTGTGTACCCAAAGTGTCATCTGTGCCTTCTGAGCAACCTCATGCCTCATGACGGTCTTTGGGCTCTACTGTTGGTATGCAGAAGGCCAGGCAGCAATGTGTTTCCTCCATCGGGGAGCCAGATAGCCACAGCATGGAAGAATCCTCAGGACGAGTTTTCTCCCTGGTCTTCTGGGCAATGCAAGGGGACCCCAGTTTGTAAACCTGAGCTGCACTGGAACAAACACCGCCATGGCAAGTGTTCTCAGAATTCATAGCTGACGTCTTCCCCTCGCATGCATCACGTCGACTTCAGATCCAGCTGGAGACATGTGCTCTCAGCCTTTGAAGACTGTCAGGCCTTTGCAAGATCCACGGTGATGTAGGTGAAACTAGATCATTCACTGGCTCACACCATTCACCTCAGGAGGACTCCTGCTTGCCAAGGTGTTTTCATGGAAGGGCACATGTGTGTGGCATGTCTCTTTCACCTGCTTGTGGACTTCAGGTACATGAGCTAGGTGTCAACCGTGAAAGTGGAGAGGGACGGGAACAGCACAATTTGCCCCAGTGACAAAGCAGAGAGATGTGTCCTCAGAGCTGCCTGAGAAACAGTCCTGTTGCCGGTCTTCTATTCACCCCAGGATTACCCTGAGAGGTAACCTGAGGCCGAGTGAATTTTCTTGGAAGAACCGGAGTGCGTGCCGTTCCTTGCTAGGTTCTCATCCCAAAGCCTTCTTGGCTAGTCATAAGGAAACTTGCCCGCGTGTTGCAAGGAAAGTCCGTGTTTTGGATGATCAGTGCTTCATGAAAAGCACTGTGGTCGCCAACTTTCTCAACCCTGCAGGAATGCCCGGGGAGGAACGGAGACTTTGCCCAAAGAAACAGAGTGCTTGCAATGCCTTGCTAGGAGCACATCCAGCACAGGACTTTATCTATGGCGAATGTCAGCCGAGCGCCAGAGTCAAAGTAAGGTGCAGTGTTTCCACCAGCAGAGTCGCAGTCAGCAGTTTCAAAGAGGCCTTCCCCACTAAAGTGCTGTAAATGCGGGTGTGCCTTTCAAAGTCTGAGGATGCGAGCGTCTGCACCGTATTCCAAGGAAGGTCCCTGTGTACCAAAAGTGGCATCTGTGCCTGCTGAGCACCATCCAGCCACATGGGTCTTTGGACTCTACTGTTTTGTATGCAGGAGGCTGGGCAACAACGTTTTTCCTCCATGGGAGAGCTAGATTTGGAGAGCTTAGAGGAAGCCTGAAGAACACGTTGATACCGGGGCTTCTGGGCAATGCAAGGGGGCCTCATTTTGTAACCCTGAGCTGCTTTTGGAAAACCACCGTGCTTACACGGTGAGTTCTCGGACTTCATACCTGACCTCTTGCTCCCTGAAGCAGCACCAGGACTTTACCTCTAGAGGGAGAAATAGGCAGTCGTCCTCTGAAGGTGGCCAGGCCTTCGGGAGATGTACCATGACCTAGGCGAAACGAAGGCGTTCACTGGCTCGCGCAATTTACTTCAGGAGGAACACTGGCTTTCCAAAGCGCTTTCAGCGAAGAAGTACAGTATGTGACACGGGCCTCCTTTGGTTCCCGGAACGTCAACTACATGAGCTGTGTGGCAACCGTGAAAAGGAGGCCGGACGAGAAAAGCGAAATCTGTCCCGTTGGCAACCCGGAGAGCTGGGTGCTCAGAGCTGCCTGAAAAAGGGTCCTGTTGCCCGTCTTGTACTCACCGTAGGAGTTCCCGGGGAGGCAAAGTGAGGAAGAGTGAGTTTTCTCACAAGAACGAGGGGGTGTGGGCAGTTCCTCGCTAGGAGCTCATCCCAAAGCCTTCTTGGCTAGTGGTTCGGAAACCTGCCCGCATGCTGCCAAAGGAAAGTCCTCGAGAGCCGTGAAAAGTGTTGGGAGTGCAGCTCTGTCTGAGAAGCCTTAGTGAAGGTACTGCTTTAACACTGGTAGGCCTCTCAGGACTGCAGGGTCTCTCGCGCCTGGACCCAGGTCATGGAAGAACACGGTGTACCCAAAGTGTCAACTGCGGCTTCTGAGTGAGCTCCAGCCACATGGGTCGTTGGCCTCCACTCTGTGCATGCAGAGGGCAGGGCAACACACGGCCTGCTCCGGCGGAGAGCCAGACCTCCACCTCTGGAAACCAGTCTTGGTAACAGAGTGGGGGCCGGTGTCATGAGCAATGCATGTCACACTCCCGGCTTAGATATTAGCTGCCCGGAATCATATCCGGAGAGTAACATTGATTGTATGAACTCAAAGCTGACGACCCTTCACCTCAAGCAGAAATGTGACTTTACAACCAGTCTGATATGATGGACCCCTCTCCCGAAGCACTGCTGGGCGATTGAAAGTTCCAGAGTCGACATCGCCTGACTGAAGCACTGTGGTGACTAGGCACGTCACCTCGCGCAGAACCTCTGCTTACAAAAGGGTCCTCACAGGAGCGCCTAGTGTGTCGCATGGCTCTCTCGTAGCTGGGCAGAAGGTGCTGCTCCACAGGCTGGCTTTGCACGTAGAAACTGGATCCTGAGGGCTAAAGCATTCTTTGCCCCTTTGGAAGCAGGAGGCTTGGGGCGAGAAAACTGAACGAAAGGCACGGGGTGGCGCCCATGTTGGACACCCTGCAGGAATTGCCCGGGAGGACGAGTGAGTTTTCTCGAAAGAAACAGTGCGCCTGCCGTTCCTTGCCAGGAGCTCGTGCAGCAGACTGCTTCAGCTAAGGCGAATGTCGACTGAGCGGCACACTCAAAGTAAGGGGCAGTGTTTCCATCAGCAAAGTTGGTGGTCACAAGTAGACCCGAGGCTTTCACCACTGAAGTGCTGTAATGCTGGTGTGCCTTTCACATATCTGAGGACGCTCACGTCTGCACCAGTTTCCGAGGAAAATCACTGTGTACCCAAAGTGTCATCTGTGCCTTCTGAGCAACCTCATGCCTCATGACGGTCTTTGGGCTCTACTGTTGGTATGCAGAAGGCCAGGCAGCAATGTGTTTCCTCCATCGGGGAGCCAGATAGCCACAGCATGGAAGAATCCTCAGGACGAGTTTTCTCCCTGGTCTTCTGGGCAATGCAAGGGGACCCCAGTTTGTAAACCTGAGCTGCACTGGAACAAACACCGCCATGGCAAGTGTTCTCAGAATTCATAGCTGACGTCTTCCCCTCGCATGCATCACGTCGACTTCAGATCCAGCTGGAGACATGTGCTCTCAGCCTTTGAAGACTGTCAGGCCTTTGCAAGATCCACGGTGATGTAGGTGAAACTAGATCATTCACTGGCTCACACCATTCACCTCAGGAGGACTCCTGCTTGCCAAGGTGTTTTCATGGAAGGGCACATGTGTGTGGCATGTCTCTTTCACCTGCTTGTGGACTTCAGGTACATGAGCTAGGTGTCAACCGTGAAAGTGGAGAGGGACGGGAACAGCACAATTTGCCCCAGTGACAAAGCAGAGAGATGTGTCCTCAGAGCTGCCTGAGAAACAGTCCTGTTGCCGGTCTTCTATTCACCCCAGGATTACCCTGAGAGGTAACCTGAGGCCGAGTGAATTTTCTTGGAAGAACCGGAGTGCGTGCCGTTCCTTGCTAGGTTCTCATCCCAAAGCCTTCTTGGCTAGTCATAAGGAAACTTGCCCGCGTGTTGCAAGGAAAGTCCGTGTTTTGGATGATCAGTGCTTCATGAAAAGCACTGTGGTCGCCAACTTTCTCAACCCTGCAGGAATGCCCGGGGAGGAACGGAGACTTTGCCCAAAGAAACAGAGTGCTTGCAATGCCTTGCTAGGAGCACATCCAGCACAGGACTTTATCTATGGCGAATGTCAGCCGAGCGCCAGAGTCAAAGTAAGGTGCAGTGTTTCCACCAGCAGAGTCGCAGTCAGCAGTTTCAAAGAGGCCTTCCCCACTAAAGTGCTGTAAATGCGGGTGTGCCTTTCAAAGTCTGAGGATGCGAGCGTCTGCACCGTATTCCAAGGAAGGTCCCTGTGTACCAAAAGTGGCATCTGTGCCTGCTGAGCACCATCCAGCCACATGGGTCTTTGGACTTTACTGTTTTGTATGCAGGAGGCTGGGCAACAACGTTTTTCCTCCATGGGAGAGCTAGATTTGGAGAGCTTAGAGGAAGCCTGAAGAACACGTTGATACCGGGGCTTCTGGGCAATGCAAGGGGGCCTCATTTTGTAACCCTGAGCTGCTTTTGGAAAACCACCGTGCTTACACGGTGAGTTCTCGGACTTCATACCTGACCTCTTGCTCCCTGAAGCAGCACCAGGACTTTACCTCTAGAGGGAGAAATAGGCAGTCGTCCTCTGAAGGTGGCCAGGCCTTCGGGAGATGTACCATGACCTAGGCGAAACGAAGGCGTTCACTGGCTCGCGCAATTTACTTCAGGAGGAACACTGGCTTTCCAAAGCGCTTTCAGCGAAGAAGTACAGTATGTGACACGGGCCTCCTTTGGTTCCCGGAACGTCAACTACATGAGCTGTGTGGCAACCGTGAAAAGGAGGCCGGACGAGAAAAGCGAAATCTGTCCCGTTGGCAACCCGGAGAGCTGGGTGCTCAGAGCTGCCTGAAAAAGGGTCCTGTTGCCCGTCTTGTACTCACCGTAGGAGTTCCCGGGGAGGCAAAGTGAGGAAGAGTGAGTTTTCTCGCAAGAACGAGGGGGTGTGGGCAGTTCCTCGCTAGGAGCTCATCCCAAAGCCTTCTTGGCTAGTGGTTCGGAAACCTGCCCGCATGCTGCCAAAGGAAAGTCCTCGAGAGCCGTGAAAAGTGTTGGGAGTGCAGCTCTGTCTGAGAAGCCTTAGTGAAGGTACTGCTTTAACACTGGTAGGCCTCTCAGGACTGCAGGGTCTCTCGCGCCTGGACCCAGGTCATGGAAGAACACGGTGTACCCAAAGTGTCAACTGCGGCTTCTGAGTGAGCTCCAGCCACATGGGTCGTTGGCCTCCACTCTGTGCATGCAGAGGGCAGGGCAACACACGGCCTGCTCCGGCGGAGAGCCAGACCTCCACCTCTGGAAACCAGTCTTGGTAACAGAGTGGGGGCCGGTGTCATGAGCAATGCATGTCACACTCCCGGCTTAGATATTAGCTGCCCGGAATCATATCCGGAGAGTAACATTGATTGTATGAACTCAAAGCTGACGACCCTTCACCTCAAGCAGAAATGTGACTTTACAACCAGTCTGATATGATGGACCCCTCTCCCGAAGCACTGCTGGGCGATTGAAAGTTCCAAAGTCGACATCGCCTGACTGAAGCACTGTGGTGACTAGGCACGTCACCTCGCGCAGAACCTCTGCTTACAAAAGGGTCCTCACAGGAGCGCCTAGTGTGTCGCATGGCTCTCTCGTAGCTGGGCAGAAGGTGCTGCTCCACAGGCTGGCTTTGCACGTAGAAACTGGATCCTGAGGGCTAAAGCATTCTTTGCCCCTTTGGAAGCAGGAGGCTTGGGGCGAGAAAACTGAACGAAAGGCACGGGGTGGCGCCCATGTTGGACACCCTGCAGGAATTGCCCGGGAGGACGAGTGAGTTTTCTCGAAAGAAACAGTGCGCCTGCCGTTCCTTGCCAGGAGCTCGTGCAGCAGACTGCTTCAGCTAAGGCGAATGTCGACTGAGCGGCACACTCAAAGTAAGGGGCAGTGTTTCCATCAGCAAAGTTGGTGGTCACAAGTAGACCCGAGGCTTTCACCACTGAAGTGCTGTAATGCTGGTGTGCCTTTCACATATCTGAGGACGCTCACGTCTGCACCAGTTTCCGAGGAAAATCACTGTGTACCCAAAGTGTCATCTGTGCCTTCTGAGCAACCTCATGCCTCATGACGGTCTTTGGGCTCTACTGTTGGTATGCAGAAGGCCAGGCAGCAATGTGTTTCCTCCATCGGGGAGCCAGATAGCCACAGCATGGAAGAATCCTCAGGACGAGTTTTCTCCCTGGTCTTCTGGGCAATGCAAGGGGACCCCAGTTTGTAAACCTGAGCTGCACTGGAACAAACACCGCCATGGCAAGTGTTCTCAGAATTCATAGCTGACGTCTTCCCCTCGCATGCATCACGTCGACTTCAGATCCAGCTGGAGACATGTGCTCTCAGCCTTTGAAGACTGTCAGGCCTTTGCAAGATCCACGGTGATGTAGGTGAAACTAGATCATTCACTGGCTCACACCATTCACCTCAGGAGGACTCCTGCTTGCCAAGGTGTTTTCATGGAAGGGCACATGTGTGTGGCATGTCTCTTTCACCTGCTTGTGGACTTCAGGTACATGAGCTAGGTGTCAACCGTGAAAGTGGAGAGGGACGGGAACAGCACAATTTGCCCCAGTGACAAAGCAGAGAGATGTGTCCTCAGAGCTGCCTGAGAAACAGTCCTGTTGCCGGTCTTCTATTCACCCCAGGATTACCCTGAGAGGTAACCTGAGGCCGAGTGAATTTTCTTGGAAGAACCGGAGTGCGTGCCGTTCCTTGCTAGGTTCTCATCCCAAAGCCTTCTTGGCTAGTCATAAGGAAACTTGCCCGCGTGTTGCAAGGAAAGTCCGTGTTTTGGATGATCAGTGCTTCATGAAAAGCACTGTGGTCGCCAACTTTCTCAACCCTGCAGGAATGCCCGGGGAGGAACGGAGACTTTGCCCAAAGAAACAGAGTGCTTGCAATGCCTTGCTAGGAGCACATCCAGCACAGGACTTTATCTATGGCGAATGTCAGCCGAGCGCCAGAGTCAAAGTAAGGTGCAGTGTTTCCACCAGCAGAGTCGCAGTCAGCAGTTTCAAAGAGGCCTTCCCCACTAAAGTGCTGTAAATGCGGGTGTGCCTTTCAAAGTCTGAGGATGCGAGCGTCTGCACCGTATTCCAAGGAAGGTCCCTGTGTACCAAAAGTGGCATCTGTGCCTGCTGAGCACCATCCAGCCACATGGGTCTTTGGACTCTACTGTTTTGTATGCAGGAGGCTGGGCAACAACGTTTTTCCTCCATGGGAGAGCTAGATTTGGAGAGCTTAGAGGAAGCCTGAAGAACACGTTGATACCGGGGCTTCTGGGCAATGCAAGGGGGCCTCATTTTGTAACCCTGAGCTGCTTTTGGAAAACCACCGTGCTTACACGGTGAGTTCTCGGACTTCATACCTGACCTCTTGCTCCCTGAAGCAGCACCAGGACTTTACCTCTAGAGGGAGAAATAGGCAGTCGTCCTCTGAAGGTGGCCAGGCCTTCGGGAGATGTACCATGACCTAGGCGAAACGAAGGCGTTCACTGGCTCGCGCAATTTACTTCAGGAGGAACACTGGCTTTCCAAAGCGCTTTCAGCGAAGAAGTACAGTATGTGACACGGGCCTCCTTTGGTTCCCGGAACGTCAACTACATGAGCTGTGTGGCAACCGTGAAAAGGAGGCCGGACGAGAAAAGCGAAATCTGTCCCGTTGGCAACCCGGAGAGCTGGGTGCTCAGAGCTGCCTGAAAAAGGGTCCTGTTGCCCGTCTTGTACTCACCGTAGGAGTTCCCGGGGAGGCAAAGTGAGGAAGAGTGAGTTTTCTCGCAAGAACGAGGGGGTGTGGGCAGTTCCTCGCTAGGAGCTCATCCCAAAGCCTTCTTGGCTAGTGGTTCGGAAACCTGCCCGCATGCTGCCAAAGGAAAGTCCTCGAGAGCCGTGAAAAGTGTTGGGAGTGCAGCTCTGTCTGAGAAGCCTTAGTGAAGGTACTGCTTTAACACTGGTAGGCCTCTCAGGACTGCAGGGTCTCTCGCGCCTGGACCCAGGTCATGGAAGAACACGGTGTACCCAAAGTGTCAACTGCGGCTTCTGAGTGAGCTCCAGCCACATGGGTCGTTGGCCTCCACTCTGTGCATGCAGAGGGCAGGGCAACACACGGCCTGCTCCGGCGGAGAGCCAGACCTCCACCTCTGGAAACCAGTCTTGGTAACAGAGTGGGGGCCGGTGTCATGAGCAATGCATGTCACACTCCCGGCTTAGATATTAGCTGCCCGGAATCATATCCGGAGAGTAACATTGATTGTATGAACTCAAAGCTGACGACCCTTCACCTCAAGCAGAAATGTGACTTTACAACCAGTCTGATATGATGGACCCCTCTCCCGAAGCACTGCTGGGCGATTGAAAGTTCCAAAGTCGACATCGCCTGACTGAAGCACTGTGGTGACTAGGCACGTCACCTCGCGCAGAACCTCTGCTTACAAAAGGGTCCTCACAGGAGCGCCTAGTGTGTCGCATGGCTCTCTCGTAGCTGGGCAGAAGGTGCTGCTCCACAGGCTGGCTTTGCACGTAGAAACTGGATCCTGAGGGCTAAAGCATTCTTTGCCCCTTTGGAAGCAGGAGGCTTGGGGCGAGAAAACTGAACGAAAGGCACGGGGTGGCGCCCATGTTGGACACCCTGCAGGAATTGCCCGGGAGGACGAGTGAGTTTTCTCGAAAGAAACAGTGCGCCTGCCGTTCCTTGCCAGGAGCTCGTGCAGCAGACTGCTTCAGCTAAGGCGAATGTCGACTGAGCGGCACACTCAAAGTAAGGGGCAGTGTTTCCATCAGCAAAGTTGGTGGTCACAAGTAGACCCGAGGCTTTCACCACTGAAGTGCTGTAATGCTGGTGTGCCTTTCACATATCTGAGGACGCTCACGTCTGCACCAGTTTCCGAGGAAAATCACTGTGTACCCAAAGTGTCATCTGTGCCTTCTGAGCAACCTCATGCCTCATGACGGTCTTTGGGCTCTACTGTTGGTATGCAGAAGGCCAGGCAGCAATGTGTTTCCTCCATCGGGGAGCCAGATAGCCACAGCATGGAAGAATCCTCAGGACGAGTTTTCTCCCTGGTCTTCTGGGCAATGCAAGGGGACCCCAGTTTGTAAACCTGAGCTGCACTGGAACAAACACCGCCATGGCAAGTGTTCTCAGAATTCATAGCTGACGTCTTCCCCTCGCATGCATCACGTCGACTTCAGATCCAGCTGGAGACATGTGCTCTCAGCCTTTGAAGACTGTCAGGCCTTTGCAAGATCCACGGTGATGTAGGTGAAACTAGATCATTCACTGGCTCACACCATTCACCTCAGGAGGACTCCTGCTTGCCAAGGTGTTTTCATGGAAGGGCACATGTGTGTGGCATGTCTCTTTCACCTGCTTGTGGACTTCAGGTACATGAGCTAGGTGTCAACCGTGAAAGTGGAGAGGGACGGGAACAGCACAATTTGCCCCAGTGACAAAGCAGAGAGATGTGTCCTCAGAGCTGCCTGAGAAACAGTCCTGTTGCCGGTCTTCTATTCACCCCAGGATTACCCTGAGAGGTAACCTGAGGCCGAGTGAATTTTCTTGGAAGAACCGGAGTGCGTGCCGTTCCTTGCTAGGTTCTCATCCCAAAGCCTTCTTGGCTAGTCATAAGGAAACTTGCCCGCGTGTTGCAAGGAAAGTCCGTGTTTTGGATGATCAGTGCTTCATGAAAAGCACTGTGGTCGCCAACTTTCTCAACCCTGCAGGAATGCCCGGGGAGGAACGGAGACTTTGCCCAAAGAAACAGAGTGCTTGCAATGCCTTGCTAGGAGCACATCTAGCACAGGACTTTATCTATGGCGAATGTCAGCCGAGCGCCAGAGTCAAAGTAAGGTGCAGTGTTTCCACCAGCAGAGTCGCAGTCAGCAGTTTCAAAGAGGCCTTCCCCACTAAAGTGCTGTAAATGCGGGTGTGCCTTTCAAAGTCTGAGGATGCGAGCGTCTGCACCGTATTCCAAGGAAGGTCCCTGTGTACCAAAAGTGGCATCTGTGCCTGCTGAGCACCATCCAGCCACATGGGTCTTTGGACTCTACTGTTTTGTATGCAGGAGGCTGGGCAACAACGTTTTTCCTCCATGGGAGAGCTAGATTTGGAGAGCTTAGAGGAAGCCTGAAGAACACGTTGATACCGGGGCTTCTGGGCAATGCAAGGGGGCCTCATTTTGTAACCCTGAGCTGCTTTTGGAAAACCACCGTGCTTACACGGTGAGTTCTCGGACTTCATACCTGACCTCTTGCTCCCTGAAGCAGCACCAGGACTTTACCTCTAGAGGGAGAAATAGGCAGTCGTCCTCTGAAGGTGGCCAGGCCTTCGGGAGATGTACCATGACCTAGGCGAAACGAAGGCGTTCACTGGCTCGCGCAATTTACTTCAGGAGGAACACTGGCTTTCCAAAGCGCTTTCAGCGAAGAAGTACAGTATGTGACACGGGCCTCCTTTGGTTCCCGGAACGTCAACTACATGAGCTGTGTGGCAACCGTGAAAAGGAGGCCGGACGAGAAAAGCGAAATCTGTCCCGTTGGCAACCCGGAGAGCTGGGTGCTCAGAGCTGCCTGAAAAAGGGTCCTGTTGCCCGTCTTGTACTCACCGTAGGAGTTCCCGGGGAGGCAAAGTGAGGAAGAGTGAGTTTTCTCGCAAGAACGAGGGGGTGTGGGCAGTTCCTCGCTAGGAGCTCATCCCAAAGCCTTCTTGGCTAGTGGTTCGGAAACCTGCCCGCATGCTGCCAAAGGAAAGTCCTCGAGAGCCGTGAAAAGTGTTGGGAGTGCAGCTCTGTCTGAGAAGCCTTAGTGAAGGTACTGCTTTAACACTGGTAGGCCTCTCAGGACTGCAGGGTCTCTCGCGCCTGGACCCAGGTCATGGAAGAACACGGTGTACCCAAAGTGTCAACTGCGGCTTCTGAGTGAGCTCCAGCCACATGGGTCGTTGGCCTCCACTCTGTGCATGCAGAGGGCAGGGCAACACACGGCCTGCTCCGGCGGAGAGCCAGACCTCCACCTCTGGAAACCAGTCTTGGTAACAGAGTGGGGGCCGGTGTCATGAGCAATGCATGTCACACTCCCGGCTTAGATATTAGCTGCCCGGAATCATATCCGGAGAGTAACATTGATTGTATGAACTCAAAGCTGACGACCCTTCACCTCAAGCAGAAATGTGACTTTACAACCAGTCTGATATGATGGACCCCTCTCCCGAAGCACTGCTGGGCGATTGAAAGTTCCAGAGTCGACATCGCCTGACTGAAGCACTGTGGTGACTAGGCACGTCACCTCGCGCAGAACCTCTGCTTACAAAAGGGTCCTCACAGGAGCGCCTAGTGTGTCGCATGGCTCTCTCGTAGCTGGGCAGAAGGTGCTGCTCCACAGGCTGGCTTTGCACGTAGAAACTGGATCCTGAGGGCTAAAGCATTCTTTGCCCCTTTGGAAGCAGGAGGCTTGGGGCGAGAAAACTGAACGAAAGGCACGGGGTGGCGCCCATGTTGGACACCCTGCAGGAATTGCCCGGGAGGACGAGTGAGTTTTCTCGAAAGAAACAGTGCGCCTGCCGTTCCTTGCCAGGAGCTCGTGCAGCAGACTGCTTCAGCTAAGGCGAATGTCGACTGAGCGGCACACTCAAAGTAAGGGGCAGTGTTTCCATCAGCAAAGTTGGTGGTCACAAGTAGACCCGAGGCTTTCACCACTGAAGTGCTGTAATGCTGGTGTGCCTTTCACATATCTGAGGACGCTCACGTCTGCACCAGTTTCCGAGGAAAATCACTGTGTACCCAAAGTGTCATCTGTGCCTTCTGAGCAACCTCATGCCTCATGATGGTCTTTGGGCTCTACTGTTGGTATGCAGAAGGCCAGGCAGCAATGTGTTTCCTCCATCGGGGAGCCAGATAGCCACAGCATGGAAGAATCCTCAGGACGAGTTTTCTCCCTGGTCTTCTGGGCAATGCAAGGGGACCCCAGTTTGTAAACCTGAGCTGCACTGGAACAAACACCGCCATGGCAAGTGTTCTCAGAATTCATAGCTGACGTCTTCCCCTCGCATGCATCACGTCGACTTCAGATCCAGCTGGAGACATGTGCTCTCAGCCTTTGAAGACTGTCAGGCCTTTGCAAGATCCACGGTGATGTAGGTGAAACTAGATCATTCACTGGCTCACACCATTCACCTCAGGAGGACTCCTGCTTGCCAAGGTGTTTTCATGGAAGGGCACATGTGTGTGGCATGTCTCTTTCACCTGCTTGTGGACTTCAGGTACATGAGCTAGGTGTCAACCGTGAAAGTGGAGAGGGACGGGAACAGCACAATTTGCCCCAGTGACAAAGCAGAGAGATGTGTCCTCAGAGCTGCCTGAGAAACAGTCCTGTTGCCGGTCTTCTATTCACCCCAGGATTACCCTGAGAGGTAACCTGAGGCCGAGTGAATTTTCTTGGAAGAACCGGAGTGCGTGCCGTTCCTTGCTAGGTTCTCATCCCAAAGCCTTCTTGGCTAGTCATAAGGAAACTTGCCCGCGTGTTGCAAGGAAAGTCCGTGTTTTGGATGATCAGTGCTTCATGAAAAGCACTGTGGTCGCCAACTTTCTCAACCCTGCAGGAATGCCCGGGGAGGAACGGAGACTTTGCCCAAAGAAACAGAGTGCTTGCAATGCCTTGCTAGGAGCACATCCAGCACAGGACTTTATCTATGGCGAATGTCAGCCGAGCGCCAGAGTCAAAGTAAGGTGCAGTGTTTCCACCAGCAGAGTCGCAGTCAGCAGTTTCAAAGAGGCCTTCCCCACTAAAGTGCTGTAAATGCGGGTGTGCCTTTCAAAGTCTGAGGATGCGAGCGTCTGCACCGTATTCCAAGGAAGGTCCCTGTGTACCAAAAGTGGCATCTGTGCCTGCTGAGCACCATCCAGCCACATGGGTCTTTGGACTCTACTGTTTTGTATGCAGGAGGCTGGGCAACAACGTTTTTCCTCCATGGGAGAGCTAGATTTGGAGAGCTTAGAGGAAGCCTGAAGAACACGTTGATACCGGGGCTTCTGGGCAATGCAAGGGGGCCTCATTTTGTAACCCTGAGCTGCTTTTGGAAAACCACCGTGCTTACACGGTGAGTTCTCGGAATTCATACCTGACCTCTTGCTCCCTGAAGCAGCACCAGGACTTTACCTCTAGAGGGAGAAATAGGCAGTCGTCCTCTGAAGGTGGCCAGGCCTTCGGGAGATGTACCATGACCTAGGCGAAACGAAGGCGTTCACTGGCTCGCGCAATTTACTTCAGGAGGAACACTGGCTTTCCAAAGCGCTTTCAGCGAAGAAGTACAGTATGTGACACGGGCCTCCTTTGGTTCCCGGAACGTCAACTACATGAGCTGTGTGGCAACCGTGAAAAGGAGGCCGGACGAGAAAAGCGAAATCTGTCCCGTTGGCAACCCGGAGAGCTGGGTGCTCAGAGCTGCCTGAAAAAGGGTCCTGTTGCCCGTCTTGTACTCACCGTAGGAGTTCCCGGGGAGGCAAAGTGAGGAAGAGTGAGTTTTCTCGCAAGAACGAGGGGGTGTGGGCAGTTCCTCGCTAGGAGCTCATCCCAAAGCCTTCTTGGCTAGTGGTTCGGAAACCTGCCCGCATGCTGCCAAAGGAAAGTCCTCGAGAGCCGTGAAAAGTGTTGGGAGTGCAGCTCTGTCTGAGAAGCCTTAGTGAAGGTACTGCTTTAACACTGGTAGGCCTCTCAGGACTGCAGGGTCTCTCGCGCCTGGACCCAGGTCATGGAAGAACACGGTGTACCCAAAGTGTCAACTGCGGCTTCTGAGTGAGCTCCAGCCACATGGGTCGTTGGCCTCCACTCTGTGCATGCAGAGGGCAGGGCAACACACGGCCTGCTCCGGCGGAGAGCCAGACCTCCACCTCTGGAAACCAGTCTTGGTAACAGAGTGGGGGCCGGTGTCATGAGCAATGCATGTCACACTCCCGGCTTAGATATTAGCTGCCCGGAATCATATCCGGAGAGTAACATTGATTGTATGAACTCAAAGCTGACGACCCTTCACCTCAAGCAGAAATGTGACTTTACAACCAGTCTGATATGATGGACCCCTCTCCCGAAGCACTGCTGGGCGATTGAAAGTTCCAAAGTCGACATCGCCTGACTGAAGCACTGTGGTGACTAGGCACGTCACCTCGCGCAGAACCTCTGCTTACAAAAGGGTCCTCACAGGAGCGCCTAGTGTGTCGCATGGCTCTCTCGTAGCTGGGCAGAAGGTGCTGCTCCACAGGCTGGCTTTGCACGTAGAAACTGGATCCTGAGGGCTAAAGCATTCTTTGCCCCTTTGGAAGCAGGAGGCTTGGGGCGAGAAAACTGAACGAAAGGCACGGGGTGGCGCCCATGTTGGACACCCTGCAGGAATTGCCCGGGAGGACGAGTGAGTTTTCTCGAAAGAAACAGTGCGCCTGCCGTTCCTTGCCAGGAGCTCGTGCAGCAGACTGCTTCAGCTAAGGCGAATGTCGACTGAGCGGCACACTCAAAGTAAGGGGCAGTGTTTCCATCAGCAAAGTTGGTGGTCACAAGTAGACCCGAGGCTTTCACCACTGAAGTGCTGTAATGCTGGTGTGCCTTTCACATATCTGAGGACGCTCACGTCTGCACCAGTTTCCGAGGAAAATCACTGTGTACCCAAAGTGTCATCTGTGCCTTCTGAGCAACCTCATGCCTCATGACGGTCTTTGGGCTCTACTGTTGGTATGCAGAAGGCCAGGCAGCAATGTGTTTCCTCCATCGGGGAGCCAGATAGCCACAGCATGGAAGAATCCTCAGGACGAGTTTTCTCCCTGGTCTTCTGGGCAATGCAAGGGGACCCCAGTTTGTAAACCTGAGCTGCACTGGAACAAACACCGCCATGGCAAGTGTTCTCAGAATTCATAGCTGACGTCTTCCCCTCGCATGCATCACGTCGACTTCAGATCCAGCTGGAGACATGTGCTCTCAGCCTTTGAAGACTGTCAGGCCTTTGCAAGATCCACGGTGATGTAGGTGAAACTAGATCATTCACTGGCTCACACCATTCACCTCAGGAGGACTCCTGCTTGCCAAGGTGTTTTCATGGAAGGGCACATGTGTGTGGCATGTCTCTTTCACCTGCTTGTGGACTTCAGGTACATGAGCTAGGTGTCAACCGTGAAAGTGGAGAGGGACGGGAACAGCACAATTTGCCCCAGTGACAAAGCAGAGAGATGTGTCCTCAGAGCTGCCTGAGAAACAGTCCTGTTGCCGGTCTTCTATTCACCCCAGGATTACCCTGAGAGGTAACCTGAGGCCGAGTGAATTTTCTTGGAAGAACCGGAGTGCGTGCCGTTCCTTGCTAGGTTCTCATCCCAAAGCCTTCTTGGCTAGTCATAAGGAAACTTGCCCGCGTGTTGCAAGGAAAGTCCGTGTTTTGGATGATCAGTGCTTCATGAAAAGCACTGTGGTCGCCAACTTTCTCAACCCTGCAGGAATGCCCGGGGAGGAACGGAGACTTTGCCCAAAGAAACAGAGTGCTTGCAATGCCTTGCTAGGAGCACATCCAGCACAGGACTTTATCTATGGCGAATGTCAGCCGAGCGCCAGAGTCAAAGTAAGGTGCAGTGTTTCCACCAGCAGAGTCGCAGTCAGCAGTTTCAAAGAGGCCTTCCCCACTAAAGTGCTGTAAATGCGGGTGTGCCTTTCAAAGTCTGAGGATGCGAGCGTCTGCACCGTATTCCAAGGAAGGTCCCTGTGTACCAAAAGTGGCATCTGTGCCTGCTGAGCACCATCCAGCCACATGGGTCTTTGGACTCTACTGTTTTGTATGCAGGAGGCTGGGCAACAACGTTTTTCCTCCATGGGAGAGCTAGATTTGGAGAGCTTAGAGGAAGCCTGAAGAACACGTTGATACCGGGGCTTCTGGGCAATGCAAGGGGGCCTCATTTTGTAACCCTGAGCTGCTTTTGGAAAACCACCGTGCTTACACGGTGAGTTCTCGGAATTCATACCTGACCTCTTGCTCCCTGAAGCAGCACCAGGACTTTACCTCTAGAGGGAGAAATAGGCAGTCGTCCTCTGAAGGTGGCCAGGCCTTCGGGAGATGTACCATGACCTAGGCGAAACGAAGGCGTTCACTGGCTCGCGCAATTTACTTCAGGAGGAACACTGGCTTTCCAAAGCGCTTTCAGCGAAGAAGTACAGTATGTGACACGGGCCTCCTTTGGTTCCCGGAACGTCAACTACATGAGCTGTGTGGCAACCGTGAAAAGGAGGCCGGACGAGAAAAGCGAAATCTGTCCCGTTGGCAACCCGGAGAGCTGGGTGCTCAGAGCTGCCTGAAAAAGGGTCCTGTTGCCCGTCTTGTACTCACCGTAGGAGTTCCCGGGGAGGCAAAGTGAGGAAGAGTGAGTTTTCTCGCAAGAACGAGGGGGTGTGGGCAGTTCCTCGCTAGGAGCTCATCCCAAAGCCTTCTTGGCTAGTGGTTCGGAAACCTGCCCGCATGCTGCCAAAGGAAAGTCCTCGAGAGCCGTGAAAAGTGTTGGGAGTGCAGCTCTGTCTGAGAAGCCTTAGTGAAGGTACTGCTTTAACACTGGTAGGCCTCTCAGGACTGCAGGGTCTCTCGCGCCTGGACCCAGGTCATGGAAGAACACGGTGTACCCAAAGTGTCAACTGCGGCTTCTGAGTGAGCTCCAGCCACATGGGTCGTTGGCCTCCACTCTGTGCATGCAGAGGGCAGGGCAACACACGGCCTGCTCCGGCGGAGAGCCAGACCTCCACCTCTGGAAACCAGTCTTGGTAACAGAGTGGGGGCCGGTGTCATGAGCAATGCATGTCACACTCCCGGCTTAGATATTAGCTGCCCGGAATCATATCCGGAGAGTAACATTGATTGTATGAACTCAAAGCTGACGACCCTTCACCTCAAGCAGAAATGTGACTTTACAACCAGTCTGATATGATGGACCCCTCTCCCGAAGCACTGCTGGGCGATTGAAAGTTCCAAAGTCGACATCGCCTGACTGAAGCACTGTGGTGACTAGGCACGTCACCTCGCGCAGAACCTCTGCTTACAAAAGGGTCCTCACAGGAGCGCCTAGTGTGTCGCATGGCTCTCTCGTAGCTGGGCAGAAGGTGCTGCTCCACAGGCTGGCTTTGCACGTAGAAACTGGATCCTGAGGGCTAAAGCATTCTTTGCCCCTTTGGAAGCAGGAGGCTTGGGGCGAGAAAACTGAACGAAAGGCACGGGGTGGCGCCCATGTTGGACACCCTGCAGGAATTGCCCGGGAGGACGAGTGAGTTTTCTCGAAAGAAACAGTGCGCCTGCCGTTCCTTGCCAGGAGCTCGTGCAGCAGACTGCTTCAGCTAAGGCGAATGTCGACTGAGCGGCACACTCAAAGTAAGGGGCAGTGTTTCCATCAGCAAAGTTGGTGGTCACAAGTAGACCCGAGGCTTTCACCACTGAAGTGCTGTAATGCTGGTGTGCCTTTCACATATCTGAGGACGCTCACGTCTGCACCAGTTTCCGAGGAAAATCACTGTGTACCCAAAGTGTCATCTGTGCCTTCTGAGCAACCTCATGCCTCATGACGGTCTTTGGGCTCTACTGTTGGTATGCAGAAGGCCAGGCAGCAATGTGTTTCCTCCATCGGGGAGCCAGATAGCCACAGCATGGAAGAATCCTCAGGACGAGTTTTCTCCCTGGTCTTCTGGGCAATGCAAGGGGACCCCAGTTTGTAAACCTGAGCTGCACTGGAACAAACACCGCCATGGCAAGTGTTCTCAGAATTCATAGCTGACGTCTTCCCCTCGCATGCATCACGTCGACTTCAGATCCAGCTGGAGACATGTGCTCTCAGCCTTTGAAGACTGTCAGGCCTTTGCAAGATCCACGGTGATGTAGGTGAAACTAGATCATTCACTGGCTCACACCATTCACCTCAGGAGGACTCCTGCTTGCCAAGGTGTTTTCATGGAAGGGCACATGTGTGTGGCATGTCTCTTTCACCTGCTTGTGGACTTCAGGTACATGAGCTAGGTGTCAACCGTGAAAGTGGAGAGGGACGGGAACAGCACAATTTGCCCCAGTGACAAAGCAGAGAGATGTGTCCTCAGAGCTGCCTGAGAAACAGTCCTGTTGCCGGTCTTCTATTCACCCCAGGATTACCCTGAGAGGTAACCTGAGGCCGAGTGAATTTTCTTGGAAGAACCGGAGTGCGTGCCGTTCCTTGCTAGGTTCTCATCCCAAAGCCTTCTTGGCTAGTCATAAGGAAACTTGCCCGCGTGTTGCAAGGAAAGTCCGTGTTTTGGATGATCAGTGCTTCATGAAAAGCACTGTGGTCGCCAACTTTCTCAACCCTGCAGGAATGCCCGGGGAGGAACGGAGACTTTGCCCAAAGAAACAGAGTGCTTGCAATGCCTTGCTAGGAGCACATCTAGCACAGGACTTTATCTATGGCGAATGTCAGCCGAGCGCCAGAGTCAAAGTAAGGTGCAGTGTTTCCACCAGCAGAGTCGCAGTCAGCAGTTTCAAAGAGGCCTTCCCCACTAAAGTGCTGTAAATGCGGGTGTGCCTTTCAAAGTCTGAGGATGCGAGCGTCTGCACCGTATTCCAAGGAAGGTCCCTGTGTACCAAAAGTGGCATCTGTGCCTGCTGAGCACCATCCAGCCACATGGGTCTTTGGACTCTACTGTTTTGTATGCAGGAGGCTGGGCAACAACGTTTTTCCTCCATGGGAGAGCTAGATTTGGAGAGCTTAGAGGAAGCCTGAAGAACACGTTGATACCGGGGCTTCTGGGCAATGCAAGGGGGCCTCATTTTGTAACCCTGAGCTGCTTTTGGAAAACCACCGTGCTTACACGGTGAGTTCTCGGACTTCATACCTGACCTCTTGCTCCCTGAAGCAGCACCAGGACTTTACCTCTAGAGGGAGAAATAGGCAGTCGTCCTCTGAAGGTGGCCAGGCCTTCGGGAGATGTACCATGACCTAGGCGAAACGAAGGCGTTCACTGGCTCGCGCAATTTACTTCAGGAGGAACACTGGCTTTCCAAAGCGCTTTCAGCGAAGAAGTACAGTATGTGACACGGGCCTCCTTTGGTTCCCGGAACGTCAACTACATGAGCTGTGTGGCAACCGTGAAAAGGAGGCCGGACGAGAAAAGCGAAATCTGTCCCGTTGGCAACCCGGAGAGCTGGGTGCTCAGAGCTGCCTGAAAAAGGGTCCTGTTGCCCGTCTTGTACTCACCGTAGGAGTTCCCGGGGAGGCAAAGTGAGGAAGAGTGAGTTTTCTCGCAAGAACGAGGGGGTGTGGGCAGTTCCTCGCTAGGAGCTCATCCCAAAGCCTTCTTGGCTAGTGGTTCGGAAACCTGCCCGCATGCTGCCAAAGGAAAGTCCTCGAGAGCCGTGAAAAGTGTTGGGAGTGCAGCTCTGTCTGAGAAGCCTTAGTGAAGGTACTGCTTTAACACTGGTAGGCCTCTCAGGACTGCAGGGTCTCTCGCGCCTGGACCCAGGTCATGGAAGAACACGGTGTACCCAAAGTGTCAACTGCGGCTTCTGAGTGAGCTCCAGCCACATGGGTCGTTGGCCTCCACTCTGTGCATGCAGAGGGCAGGGCAACACACGGCCTGCTCCGGCGGAGAGCCAGACCTCCACCTCTGGAAACCAGTCTTGGTAACAGAGTGGGGGCCGGTGTCATGAGCAATGCATGTCACACTCCCGGCTTAGATATTAGCTGCCCGGAATCATATCCGGAGAGTAACATTGATTGTATGAACTCAAAGCTGACGACCCTTCACCTCAAGCAGAAATGTGACTTTACAACCAGTCTGATATGATGGACCCCTCTCCCGAAGCACTGCTGGGCGATTGAAAGTTCCAGAGTCGACATCGCCTGACTGAAGCACTGTGGTGACTAGGCACGTCACCTCGCGCAGAACCTCTGCTTACAAAAGGGTCCTCACAGGAGCGCCTAGTGTGTCGCATGGCTCTCTCGTAGCTGGGCAGAAGGTGCTGCTCCACAGGCTGGCTTTGCACGTAGAAACTGGATCCTGAGGGCTAAAGCATTCTTTGCCCCTTTGGAAGCAGGAGGCTTGGGGCGAGAAAACTGAACGAAAGGCACGGGGTGGCGCCCATGTTGGACACCCTGCAGGAATTGCCCGGGAGGACGAGTGAGTTTTCTCGAAAGAAACAGTGCGCCTGCCGTTCCTTGCCAGGAGCTCGTGCAGCAGACTGCTTCAGCTAAGGCGAATGTCGACTGAGCGGCACACTCAAAGTAAGGGGCAGTGTTTCCATCAGCAAAGTTGGTGGTCACAAGTAGACCCGAGGCTTTCACCACTGAAGTGCTGTAATGCTGGTGTGCCTTTCACATATCTGAGGACGCTCACGTCTGCACCAGTTTCCGAGGAAAATCACTGTGTACCCAAAGTGTCATCTGTGCCTTCTGAGCAACCTCATGCCTCATGATGGTCTTTGGGCTCTACTGTTGGTATGCAGAAGGCCAGGCAGCAATGTGTTTCCTCCATCGGGGAGCCAGATAGCCACAGCATGGAAGAATCCTCAGGACGAGTTTTCTCCCTGGTCTTCTGGGCAATGCAAGGGGACCCCAGTTTGTAAACCTGAGCTGCACTGGAACAAACACCGCCATGGCAAGTGTTCTCAGAATTCATAGCTGACGTCTTCCCCTCGCATGCATCACGTCGACTTCAGATCCAGCTGGAGACATGTGCTCTCAGCCTTTGAAGACTGTCAGGCCTTTGCAAGATCCACGGTGATGTAGGTGAAACTAGATCATTCACTGGCTCACACCATTCACCTCAGGAGGACTCCTGCTTGCCAAGGTGTTTTCATGGAAGGGCACATGTGTGTGGCATGTCTCTTTCACCTGCTTGTGGACTTCAGGTACATGAGCTAGGTGTCAACCGTGAAAGTGGAGAGGGACGGGAACAGCACAATTTGCCCCAGTGACAAAGCAGAGAGATGTGTCCTCAGAGCTGCCTGAGAAACAGTCCTGTTGCCGGTCTTCTATTCACCCCAGGATTACCCTGAGAGGTAACCTGAGGCCGAGTGAATTTTCTTGGAAGAACCGGAGTGCGTGCCGTTCCTTGCTAGGTTCTCATCCCAAAGCCTTCTTGGCTAGTCATAAGGAAACTTGCCCGCGTGTTGCAAGGAAAGTCCGTGTTTTGGATGATCAGTGCTTCATGAAAAGCACTGTGGTCGCCAACTTTCTCAACCCTGCAGGAATGCCCGGGGAGGAACGGAGACTTTGCCCAAAGAAACAGAGTGCTTGCAATGCCTTGCTAGGAGCACATCCAGCACAGGACTTTATCTATGGCGAATGTCAGCCGAGCGCCAGAGTCAAAGTAAGGTGCAGTGTTTCCACCAGCAGAGTCGCAGTCAGCAGTTTCAAAGAGGCCTTCCCCACTAAAGTGCTGTAAATGCGGGTGTGCCTTTCAAAGTCTGAGGATGCGAGCGTCTGCACCGTATTCCAAGGAAGGTCCCTGTGTACCAAAAGTGGCATCTGTGCCTGCTGAGCACCATCCAGCCACATGGGTCTTTGGACTCTACTGTTTTGTATGCAGGAGGCTGGGCAACAACGTTTTTCCTCCATGGGAGAGCTAGATTTGGAGAGCTTAGAGGAAGCCTGAAGAACACGTTGATACCGGGGCTTCTGGGCAATGCAAGGGGGCCTCATTTTGTAACCCTGAGCTGCTTTTGGAAAACCACCGTGCTTACACGGTGAGTTCTCGGAATTCATACCTGACCTCTTGCTCCCTGAAGCAGCACCAGGACTTTACCTCTAGAGGGAGAAATAGGCAGTCGTCCTCTGAAGGTGGCTAGGCCTTCGGGAGATGTACCATGACCTAGGCGAAACGAAGGCGTTCACTGGCTCGCGCAATTTACTTCAGGAGGAACACTGGCTTTCCAAAGCGCTTTCAGCGAAGAAGTACAGTATGTGACACGGGCCTCCTTTGGTTCCCGGAACGTCAACTACATGAGCTGTGTGGCAACCGTGAAAAGGAGGCCGGACGAGAAAAGCGAAATCTGTCCCGTTGGCAACCCGGAGAGCTGGGTGCTCAGAGCTGCCTGAAAAAGGGTCCTGTTGCCCGTCTTGTACTCACCGTAGGAGTTCCCGGGGAGGCAAAGTGAGGAAGAGTGAGTTTTCTCGCAAGAACGAGGGGGTGTGGGCAGTTCCTCGCTAGGAGCTCATCCCAAAGCCTTCTTGGCTAGTGGTTCGGAAACCTGCCCGCATGCTGCCAAAGGAAAGTCCTCGAGAGCCGTGAAAAGTGTTGGGAGTGCAGCTCTGTCTGAGAAGCCTTAGTGAAGGTACTGCTTTAACACTGGTAGGCCTCTCAGGACTGCAGGGTCTCTCGCGCCTGGACCCAGGTCATGGAAGAACACGGTGTACCCAAAGTGTCAACTGCGGCTTCTGAGTGAGCTCCAGCCACATGGGTCGTTGGCCTCCACTCTGTGCATGCAGAGGGCAGGGCAACACACGGCCTGCTCCGGCGGAGAGCCAGACCTCCACCTCTGGAAACCAGTCTTGGTAACAGAGTGGGGGCCGGTGTCATGAGCAATGCATGTCACACTCCCGGCTTAGATATTAGCTGCCCGGAATCATATCCGGAGAGTAACATTGATTGTATGAACTCAAAGCTGACGACCCTTCACCTCAAGCAGAAATGTGACTTTACAACCAGTCTGATATGATGGACCCCTCTCCCGAAGCACTGCTGGGCGATTGAAAGTTCCAGAGTCGACATCGCCTGACTGAAGCACTGTGGTGACTAGGCACGTCACCTCGCGCAGAACCTCTGCTTACAAAAGGGTCCTCACAGGAGCGCCTAGTGTGTCGCATGGCTCTCTCGTAGCTGGGCAGAAGGTGCTGCTCCACAGGCTGGCTTTGCACGTAGAAACTGGATCCTGAGGGCTAAAGCATTCTTTGCCCCTTTGGAAGCAGGAGGCTTGGGGCGAGAAAACTGAACGAAAGGCACGGGGTGGCGCCCATGTTGGACACCCTGCAGGAATTGCCCGGGAGGACGAGTGAGTTTTCTCGAAAGAAACAGTGCGCCTGCCGTTCCTTGCCAGGAGCTCGTGCAGCAGACTGCTTCAGCTAAGGCGAATGTCGACTGAGCGGCACACTCAAAGTAAGGGGCAGTGTTTCCATCAGCAAAGTTGGTGGTCACAAGTAGACCCGAGGCTTTCACCACTGAAGTGCTGTAATGCTGGTGTGCCTTTCACATATCTGAGGACGCTCACGTCTGCACCAGTTTCCGAGGAAAATCACTGTGTACCCAAAGTGTCATCTGTGCCTTCTGAGCAACCTCATGCCTCATGATGGTCTTTGGGCTCTACTGTTGGTATGCAGAAGGCCAGGCAGCAATGTGTTTCCTCCATCGGGGAGCCAGATAGCCACAGCATGGAAGAATCCTCAGGACGAGTTTTCTCCCTGGTCTTCTGGGCAATGCAAGGGGACCCCAGTTTGTAAACCTGAGCTGCACTGGAACAAACACCGCCATGGCAAGTGTTCTCAGAATTCATAGCTGACGTCTTCCCCTCGCATGCATCACGTCGACTTCAGATCCAGCTGGAGACATGTGCTCTCAGCCTTTGAAGACTGTCAGGCCTTTGCAAGATCCACGGTGATGTAGGTGAAACTAGATCATTCACTGGCTCACACCATTCACCTCAGGAGGACTCCTGCTTGCCAAGGTGTTTTCATGGAAGGGCACATGTGTGTGGCATGTCTCTTTCACCTGCTTGTGGACTTCAGGTACATGAGCTAGGTGTCAACCGTGAAAGTGGAGAGGGACGGGAACAGCACAATTTGCCCCAGTGACAAAGCAGAGAGATGTGTCCTCAGAGCTGCCTGAGAAACAGTCCTGTTGCCGGTCTTCTATTCACCCCAGGATTACCCTGAGAGGTAACCTGAGGCCGAGTGAATTTTCTTGGAAGAACCGGAGTGCGTGCCGTTCCTTGCTAGGTTCTCATCCCAAAGCCTTCTTGGCTAGTCATAAGGAAACTTGCCCGCGTGTTGCAAGGAAAGTCCGTGTTTTGGATGATCAGTGCTTCATGAAAAGCACTGTGGTCGCCAACTTTCTCAACCCTGCAGGAATGCCCGGGGAGGAACGGAGACTTTGCCCAAAGAAACAGAGTGCTTGCAATGCCTTGCTAGGAGCACATCCAGCACAGGACTTTATCTATGGCGAATGTCAGCCGAGCGCCAGAGTCAAAGTAAGGTGCAGTGTTTCCACCAGCAGAGTCGCAGTCAGCAGTTTCAAAGAGGCCTTCCCCACTAAAGTGCTGTAAATGCGGGTGTGCCTTTCAAAGTCTGAGGATGCGAGCGTCTGCACCGTATTCCAAGGAAGGTCCCTGTGTACCAAAAGTGGCATCTGTGCCTGCTGAGCACCATCCAGCCACATGGGTCTTTGGACTCTACTGTTTTGTATGCAGGAGGCTGGGCAACAACGTTTTTCCTCCATGGGAGAGCTAGATTTGGAGAGCTTAGAGGAAGCCTGAAGAACACGTTGATACCGGGGCTTCTGGGCAATGCAAGGGGGCCTCATTTTGTAACCCTGAGCTGCTTTTGGAAAACCACCGTGCTTACACGGTGAGTTCTCGGAATTCATACCTGACCTCTTGCTCCCTGAAGCAGCACCAGGACTTTACCTCTAGAGGGAGAAATAGGCAGTCGTCCTCTGAAGGTGGCTAGGCCTTCGGGAGATGTACCATGACCTAGGCGAAACGAAGGCGTTCACTGGCTCGCGCAATTTACTTCAGGAGGAACACTGGCTTTCCAAAGCGCTTTCAGCGAAGAAGTACAGTATGTGACACGGGCCTCCTTTGGTTCCCGGAACGTCAACTACATGAGCTGTGTGGCAACCGTGAAAAGGAGGCCGGACGAGAAAAGCGAAATCTGTCCCGTTGGCAACCCGGAGAGCTGGGTGCTCAGAGCTGCCTGAAAAAGGGTCCTGTTGCCCGTCTTGTACTCACCGTAGGAGTTCCCGGGGAGGCAAAGTGAGGAAGAGTGAGTTTTCTCGCAAGAACGAGGGGGTGTGGGCAGTTCCTCGCTAGGAGCTCATCCCAAAGCCTTCTTGGCTAGTGGTTCGGAAACCTGCCCGCATGCTGCCAAAGGAAAGTCCTCGAGAGCCGTGAAAAGTGTTGGGAGTGCAGCTCTGTCTGAGAAGCCTTAGTGAAGGTACTGCTTTAACACTGGTAGGCCTCTCAGGACTGCAGGGTCTCTCGCGCCTGGACCCAGGTCATGGAAGAACACGGTGTACCCAAAGTGTCAACTGCGGCTTCTGAGTGAGCTCCAGCCACATGGGTCGTTGGCCTCCACTCTGTGCATGCAGAGGGCAGGGCAACACACGGCCTGCTCCGGCGGAGAGCCAGACCTCCACCTCTGGAAACCAGTCTTGGTAACAGAGTGGGGGCCGGTGTCATGAGCAATGCATGTCACACTCCCGGCTTAGATATTAGCTGCCCGGAATCATATCCGGAGAGTAACATTGATTGTATGAACTCAAAGCTGACGACCCTTCACCTCAAGCAGAAATGTGACTTTACAACCAGTCTGATATGATGGACCCCTCTCCCGAAGCACTGCTGGGCGATTGAAAGTTCCAGAGTCGACATCGCCTGACTGAAGCACTGTGGTGACTAGGCACGTCACCTCGCGCAGAACCTCTGCTTACAAAAGGGTCCTCACAGGAGCGCCTAGTGTGTCGCATGGCTCTCTCGTAGCTGGGCAGAAGGTGCTGCTCCACAGGCTGGCTTTGCACGTAGAAACTGGATCCTGAGGGCTAAAGCATTCTTTGCCCCTTTGGAAGCAGGAGGCTTGGGGCGAGAAAACTGAACGAAAGGCACGGGGTGGCGCCCATGTTGGACACCCTGCAGGAATTGCCCGGGAGGACGAGTGAGTTTTCTCGAAAGAAACAGTGCGCCTGCCGTTCCTTGCCAGGAGCTCGTGCAGCAGACTGCTTCAGCTAAGGCGAATGTCGACTGAGCGGCACACTCAAAGTAAGGGGCAGTGTTTCCATCAGCAAAGTTGGTGGTCACAAGTAGACCCGAGGCTTTCACCACTGAAGTGCTGTAATGCTGGTGTGCCTTTCACATATCTGAGGACGCTCACGTCTGCACCAGTTTCCGAGGAAAATCACTGTGTACCCAAAGTGTCATCTGTGCCTTCTGAGCAACCTCATGCCTCATGATGGTCTTTGGGCTCTACTGTTGGTATGCAGAAGGCCAGGCAGCAATGTGTTTCCTCCATCGGGGAGCCAGATAGCCACAGCATGGAAGAATCCTCAGGACGAGTTTTCTCCCTGGTCTTCTGGGCAATGCAAGGGGACCCCAGTTTGTAAACCTGAGCTGCACTGGAACAAACACCGCCATGGCAAGTGTTCTCAGAATTCATAGCTGACGTCTTCCCCTCGCATGCATCACGTCGACTTCAGATCCAGCTGGAGACATGTGCTCTCAGCCTTTGAAGACTGTCAGGCCTTTGCAAGATCCACGGTGATGTAGGTGAAACTAGATCATTCACTGGCTCACACCATTCACCTCAGGAGGACTCCTGCTTGCCAAGGTGTTTTCATGGAAGGGCACATGTGTGTGGCATGTCTCTTTCACCTGCTTGTGGACTTCAGGTACATGAGCTAGGTGTCAACCGTGAAAGTGGAGAGGGACGGGAACAGCACAATTTGCCCCAGTGACAAAGCAGAGAGATGTGTCCTCAGAGCTGCCTGAGAAACAGTCCTGTTGCCGGTCTTCTATTCACCCCAGGATTACCCTGAGAGGTAACCTGAGGCCGAGTGAATTTTCTTGGAAGAACCGGAGTGCGTGCCGTTCCTTGCTAGGTTCTCATCCCAAAGCCTTCTTGGCTAGTCATAAGGAAACTTGCCCGCGTGTTGCAAGGAAAGTCCGTGTTTTGGATGATCAGTGCTTCATGAAAAGCACTGTGGTCGCCAACTTTCTCAACCCTGCAGGAATGCCCGGGGAGGAACGGAGACTTTGCCCAAAGAAACAGAGTGCTTGCAATGCCTTGCTAGGAGCACATCCAGCACAGGACTTTATCTATGGCGAATGTCAGCCGAGCGCCAGAGTCAAAGTAAGGTGCAGTGTTTCCACCAGCAGAGTCGCAGTCAGCAGTTTCAAAGAGGCCTTCCCCACTAAAGTGCTGTAAATGCGGGTGTGCCTTTCAAAGTCTGAGGATGCGAGCGTCTGCACCGTATTCCAAGGAAGGTCCCTGTGTACCAAAAGTGGCATCTGTGCCTGCTGAGCACCATCCAGCCACATGGGTCTTTGGACTCTACTGTTTTGTATGCAGGAGGCTGGGCAACAACGTTTTTCCTCCATGGGAGAGCTAGATTTGGAGAGCTTAGAGGAAGCCTGAAGAACACGTTGATACCGGGGCTTCTGGGCAATGCAAGGGGGCCTCATTTTGTAACCCTGAGCTGCTTTTGGAAAACCACCGTGCTTACACGGTGAGTTCTCGGAATTCATACCTGACCTCTTGCTCCCTGAAGCAGCACCAGGACTTTACCTCTAGAGGGAGAAATAGGCAGTCGTCCTCTGAAGGTGGCTAGGCCTTCGGGAGATGTACCATGACCTAGGCGAAACGAAGGCGTTCACTGGCTCGCGCAATTTACTTCAGGAGGAACACTGGCTTTCCAAAGCGCTTTCAGCGAAGAAGTACAGTATGTGACACGGGCCTCCTTTGGTTCCCGGAACGTCAACTACATGAGCTGTGTGGCAACCGTGAAAAGGAGGCCGGACGAGAAAAGCGAAATCTGTCCCGTTGGCAACCCGGAGAGCTGGGTGCTCAGAGCTGCCTGAAAAAGGGTCCTGTTGCCCGTCTTGTACTCACCGTAGGAGTTCCCGGGGAGGCAAAGTGAGGAAGAGTGAGTTTTCTCGCAAGAACGAGGGGGTGTGGGCAGTTCCTCGCTAGGGGCTCATCCCAAAGCCTTCTTGGCTAGTGGTTCGGAAACCTGCCCGCATGCTGCCAAAGGAAAGTCCTCGAGAGCCGTGAAAAGTGTTGGGAGTGCAGCTCTGTCTGAGAAGCCTTAGTGAAGGTACTGCTTTAACACTGGTAGGCCTCTCAGGACTGCAGGGTCTCTCGCGCCTGGACCCAGGTCATGGAAGAACACGGTGTACCCAAAGTGTCAACTGCGGCTTCTGAGTGAGCTCCAGCCACATGGGTCGTTGGCCTCCACTCTGTGCATGCAGAGGGCAGGGCAACACACGGCCTGCTCCGGCGGAGAGCCAGACCTCCACCTCTGGAAACCAGTCTTGGTAACAGAGTGGGGGCCGGTGTCATGAGCAATGCATGTCACACTCCCGGCTTAGATATTAGCTGCCCTGAATCATATCCGGAGAGTAACATTGATTGTATGAACTCAAAGCTGACGACCCTTCACCTCAAGCAGAAATGTGACTTTACAACCAGTCTGATATGATGGACCCCTCTCCCGAAGCACTGCTGGGCGATTGAAAGTTCCAAAGTCGACATCGCCTGACTGAAGCACTGTGGTGACTAGGCACGTCACCTCGCGCAGAACCTCTGCTTACAAAAGGGTCCTCACAGGAGCGCCTAGTGTGTCGCATGGCTCTCTCGTAGCTGGGCAGAAGGTGCTGCTCCACAGGCTGGGTTTGCACGTAGAAACTGGATCCTGAGGGCTAAAGCATTCTTTGCCCCTTTGGAAGCAGGAGGCTTGGGGCGAGAAAACTGAACGAAAGGCACGGGGTGGCGCCCATGTTGGACACCCTGCAGGAATTGCCCGGGAGGACGAGTGAGTTTTCTCGAAAGAAACAGTGCGCCTGCCGTTCCTTGCCAGGAGCTCGTGCAGCAGACTGCTTCAGCTAAGGCGAATGTCGACTGAGCGGCACACTCAAAGTAAGGGGCAGTGTTTCCATCAGCAAAGTTGGTGGTCACAAGTAGACCCGAGGCTTTCACCACTGAAGTGCTGTAATGCTGGTGTGCCTTTCACATATCTGAGGACGCTCACGTCTGCACCAGTTTCCGAGGAAAATCACTGTGTACCCAAAGTGTCATCTGTGCCTTCTGAGCAACCTCATGCCTCATGATGGTCTTTGGGCTCTACTGTTGGTATGCAGAAGGCCAGGCAGCAATGTGTTTCCTCCATCGGGGAGCCAGATAGCCACAGCATGGAAGAATCCTCAGGACGAGTTTTCTCCCTGGTCTTCTGGGCAATGCAAGGGGACCCCAGTTTGTAAACCTGAGCTGCACTGGAACAAACACCGCCATGGCAAGTGTTCTCAGAATTCATAGCTGACGTCTTCCCCTCGCATGCATCACGTCGACTTCAGATCCAGCTGGAGACATGTGCTCTCAGCCTTTGAAGACTGTCAGGCCTTTGCAAGATCCACGGTGATGTAGGTGAAACTAGATCATTCACTGGCTCACACCATTCACCTCAGGAGGACTCCTGCTTGCCAAGGTGTTTTCATGGAAGGGCACATGTGTGTGGCATGTCTCTTTCACCTGCTTGTGGACTTCAGGTACATGAGCTAGGTGTCAACCGTGAAAGTGGAGAGGGACGGGAACAGCACAATTTGCCCCAGTGACAAAGCAGAGAGATGTGTCCTCAGAGCTGCCTGAGAAACAGTCCTGTTGCCGGTCTTCTATTCACCCCAGGATTACCCTGAGAGGTAACCTGAGGCCGAGTGAATTTTCTTGGAAGAACCGGAGTGCGTGCCGTTCCTTGCTAGGTTCTCATCCCAAAGCCTTCTTGGCTAGTCATAAGGAAACTTGCCCGCGTGTTGCAAGGAAAGTCCGTGTTTTGGATGATCAGTGCTTCATGAAAAGCACTGTGGTCGCCAACTTTCTCAACCCTGCAGGAATGCCCGGGGAGGAACGGAGACTTTGCCCAAAGAAACAGAGTGCTTGCAATGCCTTGCTAGGAGCACATCCAGCACAGGACTTTATCTATGGCGAATGTCAGCCGAGCGCCAGAGTCAAAGTAAGGTGCAGTGTTTCCACCAGCAGAGTCGCAGTCAGCAGTTTCAAAGAGGCCTTCCCCACTAAAGTGCTGTAAATGCGGGTGTGCCTTTCAAAGTCTGAGGATGCGAGCGTCTGCACCGTATTCCAAGGAAGGTCCCTGTGTACCAAAAGTGGCATCTGTGCCTGCTGAGCACCATCCAGCCACATGGGTCTTTGGACTCTACTGTTTTGTATGCAGGAGGCTGGGCAACAACGTTTTTCCTCCATGGGAGAGCTAGATTTGGAGAGCTTAGAGGAAGCCTGAAGAACACGTTGATACCGGGGCTTCTGGGCAATGCAAGGGGGCCTCATTTTGTAACCCTGAGCTGCTTTTGGAAAACCACCGTGCTTACACGGTGAGTTCTCGGAATTCATACCTGACCTCTTGCTCCCTGAAGCAGCACCAGGACTTTACCTCTAGAGGGAGAAATAGGCAGTCGTCCTCTGAAGGTGGCTAGGCCTTCGGGAGATGTACCATGACCTAGGCGAAACGAAGGCGTTCACTGGCTCGCGCAATTTACTTCAGGAGGAACACTGGCTTTCCAAAGCGCTTTCAGCGAAGAAGTACAGTATGTGACACGGGCCTCCTTTGGTTCCCGGAACGTCAACTACATGAGCTGTGTGGCAACCGTGAAAAGGAGGCCGGACGAGAAAAGCGAAATCTGTCCCGTTGGCAACCCGGAGAGCTGGGTGCTCAGAGCTGCCTGAAAAAGGGTCCTGTTGCCCGTCTTGTACTCACCGTAGGAGTTCCCGGGGAGGCAAAGTGAGGAAGAGTGAGTTTTCTCGCAAGAACGAGGGGGTGTGGGCAGTTCCTCGCTAGGGGCTCATCCCAAAGCCTTCTTGGCTAGTGGTTCGGAAACCTGCCCGCATGCTGCCAAAGGAAAGTCCTCGAGAGCCGTGAAAAGTGTTGGGAGTGCAGCTCTGTCTGAGAAGCCTTAGTGAAGGTACTGCTTTAACACTGGTAGGCCTCTCAGGACTGCAGGGTCTCTCGCGCCTGGACCCAGGTCATGGAAGAACACGGTGTACCCAAAGTGTCAACTGCGGCTTCTGAGTGAGCTCCAGCCACATGGGTCGTTGGCCTCCACTCTGTGCATGCAGAGGGCAGGGCAACACACGGCCTGCTCCGGCGGAGAGCCAGACCTCCACCTCTGGAAACCAGTCTTGGTAACAGAGTGGGGGCCGGTGTCATGAGCAATGCATGTCACACTCCCGGCTTAGATATTAGCTGCCCGGAATCATATCCGGAGAGTAACATTGATTGTATGAACTCAAAGCTGACGACCCTTCACCTCAAGCAGAAATGTGACTTTACAACCAGTCTGATATGATGGACCCCTCTCCCGAAGCACTGCTGGGCGATTGAAAGTTCCAGAGTCGACATCGCCTGACTGAAGCACTGTGGTGACTAGGCACGTCACCTCGCGCAGAACCTCTGCTTACAAAAGGGTCCTCACAGGAGCGCCTAGTGTGTCGCATGGCTCTCTCGTAGCTGGGCAGAAGGTGCTGCTCCACAGGCTGGCTTTGCACGTAGAAACTGGATCCTGAGGGCTAAAGCATTCTTTGCCCCTTTGGAAGCAGGAGGCTTGGGGCGAGAAAACTGAACGAAAGGCACGGGGTGGCGCCCATGTTGGACACCCTGCAGGAATTGCCCGGGAGGACGAGTGAGTTTTCTCGAAAGAAACAGTGCGCCTGCCGTTCCTTGCCAGGAGCTCGTGCAGCAGACTGCTTCAGCTAAGGCGAATGTCGACTGAGCGGCACACTCAAAGTAAGGGGCAGTGTTTCCATCAGCAAAGTTGGTGGTCACAAGTAGACCCGAGGCTTTCACCACTGAAGTGCTGTAATGCTGGTGTGCCTTTCACATATCTGAGGACGCTCACGTCTGCACCAGTTTCCGAGGAAAATCACTGTGTACCCAAAGTGTCATCTGTGCCTTCTGAGCAACCTCATGCCTCATGATGGTCTTTGGGCTCTACTGTTGGTATGCAGAAGGCCAGGCAGCAATGTGTTTCCTCCATCGGGGAGCCAGATAGCCACAGCATGGAAGAATCCTCAGGACGAGTTTTCTCCCTGGTCTTCTGGGCAATGCAAGGGGACCCCAGTTTGTAAACCTGAGCTGCACTGGAACAAACACCGCCATGGCAAGTGTTCTCAGAATTCATAGCTGACGTCTTCCCCTCGCATGCATCACGTCGACTTCAGATCCAGCTGGAGACATGTGCTCTCAGCCTTTGAAGACTGTCAGGCCTTTGCAAGATCCACGGTGATGTAGGTGAAACTAGATCATTCACTGGCTCACACCATTCACCTCAGGAGGACTCCTGCTTGCCAAGGTGTTTTCATGGAAGGGCACATGTGTGTGGCATGTCTCTTTCACCTGCTTGTGGACTTCAGGTACATGAGCTAGGTGTCAACCGTGAAAGTGGAGAGGGACGGGAACAGCACAATTTGCCCCAGTGACAAAGCAGAGAGATGTGTCCTCAGAGCTGCCTGAGAAACAGTCCTGTTGCCGGTCTTCTATTCACCCCAGGATTACCCTGAGAGGTAACCTGAGGCCGAGTGAATTTTCTTGGAAGAACCGGAGTGCGTGCCGTTCCTTGCTAGGTTCTCATCCCAAAGCCTTCTTGGCTAGTCATAAGGAAACTTGCCCGCGTGTTGCAAGGAAAGTCCGTGTTTTGGATGATCAGTGCTTCATGAAAAGCACTGTGGTCGCCAACTTTCTCAACCCTGCAGGAATGCCCGGGGAGGAACGGAGACTTTGCCCAAAGAAACAGAGTGCTTGCAATGCCTTGCTAGGAGCACATCCAGCACAGGACTTTATCTATGGCGAATGTCAGCCGAGCGCCAGAGTCAAAGTAAGGTGCAGTGTTTCCACCAGCAGAGTCGCAGTCAGCAGTTTCAAAGAGGCCTTCCCCACTAAAGTGCTGTAAATGCGGGTGTGCCTTTCAAAGTCTGAGGATGCGAGCGTCTGCACCGTATTCCAAGGAAGGTCCCTGTGTACCAAAAGTGGCATCTGTGCCTGCTGAGCACCATCCAGCCACATGGGTCTTTGGACTCTACTGTTTTGTATGCAGGAGGCTGGGCAACAACGTTTTTCCTCCATGGGAGAGCTAGATTTGGAGAGCTTAGAGGAAGCCTGAAGAACACGTTGATACCGGGGCTTCTGGGCAATGCAAGGGGGCCTCATTTTGTAACCCTGAGCTGCTTTTGGAAAACCACCGTGCTTACACGGTGAGTTCTCGGAATTCATACCTGACCTCTTGCTCCCTGAAGCAGCACCAGGACTTTACCTCTAGAGGGAGAAATAGGCAGTCGTCCTCTGAAGGTGGCTAGGCCTTCGGGAGATGTACCATGACCTAGGCGAAACGAAGGCGTTCACTGGCTCGCGCAATTTACTTCAGGAGGAACACTGGCTTTCCAAAGCGCTTTCAGCGAAGAAGTACAGTATGTGACACGGGCCTCCTTTGGTTCCCGGAACGTCAACTACATGAGCTGTGTGGCAACCGTGAAAAGGAGGCCGGACGAGAAAAGCGAAATCTGTCCCGTTGGCAACCCGGAGAGCTGGGTGCTCAGAGCTGCCTGAAAAAGGGTCCTGTTGCCCGTCTTGTACTCACCGTAGGAGTTCCCGGGGAGGCAAAGTGAGGAAGAGTGAGTTTTCTCGCAAGAACGAGGGGGTGTGGGCAGTTCCTCGCTAGGGGCTCATCCCAAAGCCTTCTTGGCTAGTGGTTCGGAAACCTGCCCGCATGCTGCCAAAGGAAAGTCCTCGAGAGCCGTGAAAAGTGTTGGGAGTGCAGCTCTGTCTGAGAAGCCTTAGTGAAGGTACTGCTTTAACACTGGTAGGCCTCTCAGGACTGCAGGGTCTCTCGCGCCTGGACCCAGGTCATGGAAGAACACGGTGTACCCAAAGTGTCAACTGCGGCTTCTGAGTGAGCTCCAGCCACATGGGTCGTTGGCCTCCACTCTGTGCATGCAGAGGGCAGGGCAACACACGGCCTGCTCCGGCGGAGAGCCAGACCTCCACCTCTGGAAACCAGTCTTGGTAACAGAGTGGGGGCCGGTGTCATGAGCAATGCATGTCACACTCCCGGCTTAGATATTAGCTGCCCGGAATCATATCCGGAGAGTAACATTGATTGTATGAACTCAAAGCTGACGACCCTTCACCTCAAGCAGAAATGTGACTTTACAACCAGTCTGATATGATGGACCCCTCTCCCGAAGCACTGCTGGGCGATTGAAAGTTCCAAAGTCGACATCGCCTGACTGAAGCACTGTGGTGACTAGGCACGTCACCTCGCGCAGAACCTCTGCTTACAAAAGGGTCCTCACAGGAGCGCCTAGTGTGTCGCATGGCTCTCTCGTAGCTGGGCAGAAGGTGCTGCTCCACAGGCTGGGTTTGCACGTAGAAACTGGATCCTGAGGGCTAAAGCATTCTTTGCCCCTTTGGAAGCAGGAGGCTTGGGGCGAGAAAACTGAACGAAAGGCACGGGGTGGCGCCCATGTTGGACACCCTGCAGGAATTGCCCGGGAGGACGAGTGAGTTTTCTCGAAAGAAACAGTGCGCCTGCCGTTCCTTGCCAGGAGCTCGTGCAGCAGACTGCTTCAGCTAAGGCGAATGTCGACTGAGCGGCACACTCAAAGTAAGGGGCAGTGTTTCCATCAGCAAAGTTGGTGGTCACAAGTAGACCCGAGGCTTTCACCACTGAAGTGCTGTAATGCTGGTGTGCCTTTCACATATCTGAGGACGCTCACGTCTGCACCAGTTTCCGAGGAAAATCACTGTGTACCCAAAGTGTCATCTGTGCCTTCTGAGCAACCTCATGCCTCATGATGGTCTTTGGGCTCTACTGTTGGTATGCAGAAGGCCAGGCAGCAATGTGTTTCCTCCATCGGGGAGCCAGATAGCCACAGCATGGAAGAATCCTCAGGACGAGTTTTCTCCCTGGTCTTCTGGGCAATGCAAGGGGACCCCAGTTTGTAAACCTGAGCTGCACTGGAACAAACACCGCCATGGCAAGTGTTCTCAGAATTCATAGCTGACGTCTTCCCCTCGCATGCATCACGTCGACTTCAGATCCAGCTGGAGACATGTGCTCTCAGCCTTTGAAGACTGTCAGGCCTTTGCAAGATCCACGGTGATGTAGGTGAAACTAGATCATTCACTGGCTCACACCATTCACCTCAGGAGGACTCCTGCTTGCCAAGGTGTTTTCATGGAAGGGCACATGTGTGTGGCATGTCTCTTTCACCTGCTTGTGGACTTCAGGTACATGAGCTAGGTGTCAACCGTGAAAGTGGAGAGGGACGGGAACAGCACAATTTGCCCCAGTGACAAAGCAGAGAGATGTGTCCTCAGAGCTGCCTGAGAAACAGTCCTGTTGCCGGTCTTCTATTCACCCCAGGATTACCCTGAGAGGTAACCTGAGGCCGAGTGAATTTTCTTGGAAGAACCGGAGTGCGTGCCGTTCCTTGCTAGGTTCTCATCCCAAAGCCTTCTTGGCTAGTCATAAGGAAACTTGCCCGCGTGTTGCAAGGAAAGTCCGTGTTTTGGATGATCAGTGCTTCATGAAAAGCACTGTGGTCGCCAACTTTCTCAACCCTGCAGGAATGCCCGGGGAGGAACGGAGACTTTGCCCAAAGAAACAGAGTGCTTGCAATGCCTTGCTAGGAGCACATCCAGCACAGGACTTTATCTATGGCGAATGTCAGCCGAGCGCCAGAGTCAAAGTAAGGTGCAGTGTTTCCACCAGCAGAGTCGCAGTCAGCAGTTTCAAAGAGGCCTTCCCCACTAAAGTGCTGTAAATGCGGGTGTGCCTTTCAAAGTCTGAGGATGCGAGCGTCTGCACCGTATTCCAAGGAAGGTCCCTGTGTACCAAAAGTGGCATCTGTGCCTGCTGAGCACCATCCAGCCACATGGGTCTTTGGACTCTACTGTTTTGTATGCAGGAGGCTGGGCAACAACGTTTTTCCTCCATGGGAGAGCTAGATTTGGAGAGCTTAGAGGAAGCCTGAAGAACACGTTGATACCGGGGCTTCTGGGCAATGCAAGGGGGCCTCATTTTGTAACCCTGAGCTGCTTTTGGAAAACCACCGTGCTTACACGGTGAGTTCTCGGAATTCATACCTGACCTCTTGCTCCCTGAAGCAGCACCAGGACTTTACCTCTAGAGGGAGAAATAGGCAGTCGTCCTCTGAAGGTGGCTAGGCCTTCGGGAGATGTACCATGACCTAGGCGAAACGAAGGCGTTCACTGGCTCGCGCAATTTACTTCAGGAGGAACACTGGCTTTCCAAAGCGCTTTCAGCGAAGAAGTACAGTATGTGACACGGGCCTCCTTTGGTTCCCGGAACGTCAACTACATGAGCTGTGTGGCAACCGTGAAAAGGAGGCCGGACGAGAAAAGCGAAATCTGTCCCGTTGGCAACCCGGAGAGCTGGGTGCTCAGAGCTGCCTGAAAAAGGGTCCTGTTGCCCGTCTTGTACTCACCGTAGGAGTTCCCGGGGAGGCAAAGTGAGGAAGAGTGAGTTTTCTCGCAAGAACGAGGGGGTGTGGGCAGTTCCTCGCTAGGGGCTCATCCCAAAGCCTTCTTGGCTAGTGGTTCGGAAACCTGCCCGCATGCTGCCAAAGGAAAGTCCTCGAGAGCCGTGAAAAGTGTTGGGAGTGCAGCTCTGTCTGAGAAGCCTTAGTGAAGGTACTGCTTTAACACTGGTAGGCCTCTCAGGACTGCAGGGTCTCTCGCGCCTGGACCCAGGTCATGGAAGAACACGGTGTACCCAAAGTGTCAACTGCGGCTTCTGAGTGAGCTCCAGCCACATGGGTCGTTGGCCTCCACTCTGTGCATGCAGAGGGCAGGGCAACACACGGCCTGCTCCGGCGGAGAGCCAGACCTCCACCTCTGGAAACCAGTCTTGGTAACAGAGTGGGGGCCGGTGTCATGAGCAATGCATGTCACACTCCCGGCTTAGATATTAGCTGCCCGGAATCATATCCGGAGAGTAACATTGATTGTATGAACTCAAAGCTGACGACCCTTCACCTCAAGCAGAAATGTGACTTTACAACCAGTCTGATATGATGGACCCCTCTCCCGAAGCACTGCTGGGCGATTGAAAGTTCCAAAGTCGACATCGCCTGACTGAAGCACTGTGGTGACTAGGCACGTCACCTCGCGCAGAACCTCTGCTTACAAAAGGGTCCTCACAGGAGCGCCTAGTGTGTCGCATGGCTCTCTCGTAGCTGGGCAGAAGGTGCTGCTCCACAGGCTGGGTTTGCACGTAGAAACTGGATCCTGAGGGCTAAAGCATTCTTTGCCCCTTTGGAAGCAGGAGGCTTGGGGCGAGAAAACTGAACGAAAGGCACGGGGTGGCGCCCATGTTGGACACCCTGCAGGAATTGCCCGGGAGGACGAGTGAGTTTTCTCGAAAGAAACAGTGCGCCTGCCGTTCCTTGCCAGGAGCTCGTGCAGCAGACTGCTTCAGCTAAGGCGAATGTCGACTGAGCGGCACACTCAAAGTAAGGGGCAGTGTTTCCATCAGCAAAGTTGGTGGTCACAAGTAGACCCGAGGCTTTCACCACTGAAGTGCTGTAATGCTGGTGTGCCTTTCACATATCTGAGGACGCTCACGTCTGCACCAGTTTCCGAGGAAAATCACTGTGTACCCAAAGTGTCATCTGTGCCTTCTGAGCAACCTCATGCCTCATGATGGTCTTTGGGCTCTACTGTTGGTATGCAGAAGGCCAGGCAGCAATGTGTTTCCTCCATCGGGGAGCCAGATAGCCACAGCATGGAAGAATCCTCAGGACGAGTTTTCTCCCTGGTCTTCTGGGCAATGCAAGGGGACCCCAGTTTGTAAACCTGAGCTGCACTGGAACAAACACCGCCATGGCAAGTGTTCTCAGAATTCATAGCTGACGTCTTCCCCTCGCATGCATCACGTCGACTTCAGATCCAGCTGGAGACATGTGCTCTCAGCCTTTGAAGACTGTCAGGCCTTTGCAAGATCCACGGTGATGTAGGTGAAACTAGATCATTCACTGGCTCACACCATTCACCTCAGGAGGACTCCTGCTTGCCAAGGTGTTTTCATGGAAGGGCACATGTGTGTGGCATGTCTCTTTCACCTGCTTGTGGACTTCAGGTACATGAGCTAGGTGTCAACCGTGAAAGTGGAGAGGGACGGGAACAGCACAATTTGCCCCAGTGACAAAGCAGAGAGATGTGTCCTCAGAGCTGCCTGAGAAACAGTCCTGTTGCCGGTCTTCTATTCACCCCAGGATTACCCTGAGAGGTAACCTGAGGCCGAGTGAATTTTCTTGGAAGAACCGGAGTGCGTGCCGTTCCTTGCTAGGTTCTCATCCCAAAGCCTTCTTGGCTAGTCATAAGGAAACTTGCCCGCGTGTTGCAAGGAAAGTCCGTGTTTTGGATGATCAGTGCTTCATGAAAAGCACTGTGGTCGCCAACTTTCTCAACCCTGCAGGAATGCCCGGGGAGGAACGGAGACTTTGCCCAAAGAAACAGAGTGCTTGCAATGCCTTGCTAGGAGCACATCCAGCACAGGACTTTATCTATGGCGAATGTCAGCCGAGCGCCAGAGTCAAAGTAAGGTGCAGTGTTTCCACCAGCAGAGTCGCAGTCAGCAGTTTCAAAGAGGCCTTCCCCACTAAAGTGCTGTAAATGCGGGTGTGCCTTTCAAAGTCTGAGGATGCGAGCGTCTGCACCGTATTCCAAGGAAGGTCCCTGTGTACCAAAAGTGGCATCTGTGCCTGCTGAGCACCATCCAGCCACATGGGTCTTTGGACTCTACTGTTTTGTATGCAGGAGGCTGGGCAACAACGTTTTTCCTCCATGGGAGAGCTAGATTTGGAGAGCTTAGAGGAAGCCTGAAGAACACGTTGATACCGGGGCTTCTGGGCAATGCAAGGGGGCCTCATTTTGTAACCCTGAGCTGCTTTTGGAAAACCACCGTGCTTACACGGTGAGTTCTCGGAATTCATACCTGACCTCTTGCTCCCTGAAGCAGCACCAGGACTTTACCTCTAGAGGGAGAAATAGGCAGTCGTCCTCTGAAGGTGGCTAGGCCTTCGGGAGATGTACCATGACCTAGGCGAAACGAAGGCGTTCACTGGCTCGCGCAATTTACTTCAGGAGGAACACTGGCTTTCCAAAGCGCTTTCAGCGAAGAAGTACAGTATGTGACACGGGCCTCCTTTGGTTCCCGGAACGTCAACTACATGAGCTGTGTGGCAACCGTGAAAAGGAGGCCGGACGAGAAAAGCGAAATCTGTCCCGTTGGCAACCCGGAGAGCTGGGTGCTCAGAGCTGCCTGAAAAAGGGTCCTGTTGCCCGTCTTGTACTCACCGTAGGAGTTCCCGGGGAGGCAAAGTGAGGAAGAGTGAGTTTTCTCGCAAGAACGAGGGGGTGTGGGCAGTTCCTCGCTAGGAGCTCATCCCAAAGCCTTCTTGGCTAGTGGTTCGGAAACCTGCCCGCATGCTGCCAAAGGAAAGTCCTCGAGAGCCGTGAAAAGTGTTGGGAGTGCAGCTCTGTCTGAGAAGCCTTAGTGAAGGTACTGCTTTAACACTGGTAGGCCTCTCAGGACTGCAGGGTCTCTCGCGCCTGGACCCAGGTCATGGAAGAACACGGTGTACCCAAAGTGTCAACTGCGGCTTCTGAGTGAGCTCCAGCCACATGGGTCGTTGGCCTCCACTCTGTGCATGCAGAGGGCAGGGCAACACACGGCCTGCTCCGGCGGAGAGCCAGACCTCCACCTCTGGAAACCAGTCTTGGTAACAGAGTGGGGGCCGGTGTCATGAGCAATGCATGTCACACTCCCGGCTTAGATATTAGCTGCCCGGAATCATATCCGGAGAGTAACATTGATTGTATGAACTCAAAGCTGACGACCCTTCACCTCAAGCAGAAATGTGACTTTACAACCAGTCTGATATGATGGACCCCTCTCCCGAAGCACTGCTGGGCGATTGAAAGTTCCAAAGTCGACATCGCCTGACTGAAGCACTGTGGTGACTAGGCACGTCACCTCGCGCAGAACCTCTGCTTACAAAAGGGTCCTCACAGGAGCGCCTAGTGTGTCGCATGGCTCTCTCGTAGCTGGGCAGAAGGTGCTGCTCCACAGGCTGGGTTTGCACGTAGAAACTGGATCCTGAGGGCTAAAGCATTCTTTGCCCCTTTGGAAGCAGGAGGCTTGGGGCGAGAAAACTGAACGAAAGGCACGGGGTGGCGCCCATGTTGGACACCCTGCAGGAATTGCCCGGGAGGACGAGTGAGTTTTCTCGAAAGAAACAGTGCGCCTGCCGTTCCTTGCCAGGAGCTCGTGCAGCAGACTGCTTCAGCTAAGGCGAATGTCGACTGAGCGGCACACTCAAAGTAAGGGGCAGTGTTTCCATCAGCAAAGTTGGTGGTCACAAGTAGACCCGAGGCTTTCACCACTGAAGTGCTGTAATGCTGGTGTGCCTTTCACATATCTGAGGACGCTCACGTCTGCACCAGTTTCCGAGGAAAATCACTGTGTACCCAAAGTGTCATCTGTGCCTTCTGAGCAACCTCATGCCTCATGATGGTCTTTGGGCTCTACTGTTGGTATGCAGAAGGCCAGGCAGCAATGTGTTTCCTCCATCGGGGAGCCAGATAGCCACAGCATGGAAGAATCCTCAGGACGAGTTTTCTCCCTGGTCTTCTGGGCAATGCAAGGGGACCCCAGTTTGTAAACCTGAGCTGCACTGGAACAAACACCGCCATGGCAAGTGTTCTCAGAATTCATAGCTGACGTCTTCCCCTCGCATGCATCACGTCGACTTCAGATCCAGCTGGAGACATGTGCTCTCAGCCTTTGAAGACTGTCAGGCCTTTGCAAGATCCACGGTGATGTAGGTGAAACTAGATCATTCACTGGCTCACACCATTCACCTCAGGAGGACTCCTGCTTGCAAGGTGTTTTCATGGAAGGGCACATGTGTGTGGCATGTCTCTTTCACCTGCTTGTGGACTTCAGGTACATGAGCTAGGTGTCAACCGTGAAAGTGGAGAGGGACGGGAACAGCACAATTTGCCCCAGTGACAAAGCAGAGAGATGTGTCCTCAGAGCTGCCTGAGAAACAGTCCTGTTGCCGGTCTTCTATTCACCCCAGGATTACCCTGAGAGGTAACCTGAGGCCGAGTGAATTTTCTTGGAAGAACCGGAGTGCGTGCCGTTCCTTGCTAGGTTCTCATCCCAAAGCCTTCTTGGCTAGTCATAAGGAAACTTGCCCGCGTGTTGCAAGGAAAGTCCGTGTTTTGGATGATCAGTGCTTCATGAAAAGCACTGTGGTCGCCAACTTTCTCAACCCTGCAGGAATGCCCGGGGAGGAACGGAGACTTTGCCCAAAGAAACAGAGTGCTTGCAATGCCTTGCTAGGAGCACATCCAGCACAGGACTTTATCTATGGCGAATGTCAGCCGAGCGCCAGAGTCAAAGTAAGGTGCAGTGTTTCCACCAGCAGAGTCGCAGTCAGCAGTTTCAAAGAGGCCTTCCCCACTAAAGTGCTGTAAATGCGGGTGTGCCTTTCAAAGTCTGAGGATGCGAGCGTCTGCACCGTATTCCAAGGAAGGTCCCTGTGTACCAAAAGTGGCATCTGTGCCTGCTGAGCACCATCCAGCCACATGGGTCTTTGGACTCTACTGTTTTGTATGCAGGAGGCTGGGCAACAACGTTTTTCCTCCATGGGAGAGCTAGATTTGAGAGCTTAGAGGAAGCCTGAAGAACACGTTGATACCGGGGCTTCTGGGCAATGCAAGGGGGCCTCATTTTGTAACCCTGAGCTGCTTTTGGAAAACCACCGTGCTT
>NW_026871721.1:0-51803 GCF_028564815.1 Eubalaena glacialis | reverse complement strand
ACACTGCTCCCCTGAAGCACCCACTAGCTTTTGGCAAGGCGTACGGACGGCGAGGCCTAGCCCAAGGCACTAAGTACGTCACGCTAGTCTCCCCGTCCCGTGCAGAATTGCCCTGGTACGGCGTCTTAACAGGGACGGGCAGGGTGCCGCTTGAGACTCTTGGCCTCTGTCAGAAACTACCTGGACTCTGCAGGGCGCCCCTCTGATGCCGGTGACCTAGTGAGCAAAGAAAGCCCTCTTTCCCCCGCTGGAGAGCAGGCTACGTGCAGCGTCCAAGTTTCCTGCGGGAGAGTGTGGCTGCCTGTGTGGGCTTCACTTCTGGAAGGCCTGTGTGGAGCGACGAGAGAGGCTTCCTAGAGAAAGGGAACGTGTCCTGTGCCCTGCAGGAGGCATCCCAGAGCCCTCATCGCCAAAGGGAAAGCTAGAGCCCTCCACAGGGTTCCAAGTGTCCTTCAGCTAGCCCGTCCACGCATTGAGGAGTGCAGGGGCTGTGCACTGACTCTGGGGCAGGTGGGGGCAGGAGCTCCAGTGTGCTTTTCCTCCTCCCCGTGCCCCATAGAGGAACGCTGCGCACAGGATCCCCCATTCTGGGCGACTGCGCAGCATTAGGCTCTCGAGTGCCTCCGGATCACCGCTTTGAAAGCAGAGTGAAAGGGAACCTTCTCCTTTTGCTCCAGCTAGCTAGCTGGCCCAAGCATTCAAGCGACCTCCGGAACACAGCTCTCGCAGGCCTTCGGTGCCATGCCAGGGGCACGCAGTGCAGAGCGTGAAGCTGCAAGGAAAACACTCTTTTCCTGGTGTCCGTTCCGGGTACCCTTTTACTTACCCGCCCGCCCTTTCTCTAGGCCACGCAGAGACTAGCCATGACATGCTGTCTCGAAGAGGTAGAGCTTCCCCTGAACTCTCCTACGCTTAGAGACGGCGCGAGGACACGTAACCTTCCTGGAGCCTGAAGTCCCGTAGACTCCTCACACACTGCACAACTCCCTGCTGGGAGATGAAACCGGGGAAGTGCCAGAGTGCTCCTTCGGTCTCTTTTCGCTCGCCTGCAACTAAACGCACTAGGGCAGTTTTGAAGTTTCGGATTCGGAAGCTCTGCGAACAGTGGCAATTCTCAGCAACAAAGGGCAGCCCCAGCCTCAAAGCTGCCGGAAAGCAGAGGGCTGCTGTCAGTCTTCAGTGCTGGAGTGCCCCCCGTGGTTAGGAAAAGGGCGCTCTCCTGCGAGCAACACGGTGCTTGCCTGTCCTTGCAGGAGGCATCGCCAAGGCGCCAGTGCTAAAGGGAACACGACTGTGCCGGGCAGGCTCATAGTGAGGCCCAGGGACTGCATGCACAAGCTTGGGCGTGCAGCCTTTCCCGTGAAAACGTAGTCCACGCAGGGCCTTCACGCTAGTGAGCTTTCCAGGTCTCCTAGGCCTCCTGCCTCCTAGGCCCCTCCCGTGGAGGAAGACTGCATCGCGAACGTCTCTTCCAAGGGCGACTTCACAACGTCCAGGGACCTTGGGCCTCCGGATGACAGCTCGTAAGGCGGAGAGAAAGGCGACACACTGCTTCCTTCGTGGCAGAGCTAGACGTCCGAGCTTGCTAACGGCCGCCCGAACACAGGTCCGGCAGGTCTTTGAGGTGTACGGCCAGTGGTTGCCAGCGCTGAACCTGGGCGGCAATGAAGCAACCCTCTCGGTGGGCTTTCGAATGGGAGCCCTTGCTTGCTGTCTCCCTACGCCAAGCAGACAGTTGCCTTTCGAAGCAGCCTGGCCAAGGCACACTGCTCCCCTGAAGCACCCACTAGCTTTTGGCAAGGCGTACGGACGGCGAGGCCTAGCCCAAGGCACTAAGTACGTCACGCTAGTCTCCCCGTCCCGTGCAGAATTGCCCTGGTACGGCGTCTTAACAGGGACGGGCAGGGTGCCGCTTGAGACTCTTGGCCTCTGTCAGAAACTACCTGGACTCTGCAGGGCGCCCCTCTGATGCCGGTGACCTAGTGAGCAAAGAAAGCCCTCTTTCCCCCGCTGGAGAGCAGGCTACGTGCAGCGTCCAAGTTTCCTGCGGGAGAGTGTGGCTGCCTGTGTGGGCTTCACTTCTGGAAGGCCTGTGTGGAGCGACGAGAGAGGCTTCCTAGAGAAAGGGAACGTGTCCTGTGCCCTGCAGGAGGCATCCCAGAGCCCTCATCGCCAAAGGGAAAGCTAGAGCCCTCCACAGGGTTCCAAGTGTCCTTCAGCTAGCCCGTCCACGCATTGAGGAGTGCAGGGGCTGTGCACTGACTCTGGGGCAGGTGGGGGCAGGAGCTCCAGTGTGCTTTTCCTCCTCCCCGTGCCCCATAGAGGAACGCTGCGCACAGGATCCCCCATTCTGGGCGACTGCGCAGCATTAGGCTCTCGAGTGCCTCCGGATCACCGCTTTGAAAGCAGAGTGAAAGGGAACCTTCTCCTTTTGCTCCAGCTAGCTAGCTGGCCCAAGCATTCAAGCGACCTCCGGAACACAGCTCTCGCAGGCCTTCGGTGCCATGCCAGGGGCACGCAGTGCAGAGCGTGAAGCTGCAAGGAAAACACTCTTTTCCTGGTGTCCGTTCCGGGTACCCTTTTACTTACCCGCCCGCCCTTTCTCTAGGCCACGCAGAGACTAGCCATGACATGCTGTCTCGAAGAGGTAGAGCTTCCCCTGAACTCTCCTACGCTTAGAGACGGCGCGAGGACACGTAACCTTCCTGGAGCCTGAAGTCCCGTAGACTCCTCACACACTGCACAACTCCCTGCTGGGAGATGAAACCGGGGAAGTGCCAGAGTGCTCCTTCGGTCTCTTTTCGCTCGCCTGCAACTAAACGCACTAGGGCAGTTTTGAAGTTTCGGATTCGGAAGCTCTGCGAACAGTGGCAATTCTCAGCAACAAAGGGCAGCCCCAGCCTCAAAGCTGCCGGAAAGCAGAGGGCTGCTGTCAGTCTTCAGTGCTGGAGTGCCCCCCGTGGTTAGGAAAAGGGCGCTCTCCTGCGAGCAACACGGTGCTTGCCTGTCCTTGCAGGAGGCATCGCCAAGGCGCCAGTGCTAAAGGGAACACGACTGTGCCGGGCAGGCTCATAGTGAGGCCCAGGGACTGCATGCACAAGCTTGGGCGTGCAGCCTTTCCCGTGAAAACGTAGTCCACGCAGGGCCTTCACGCTAGTGAGCTTTCCAGGTCTCCTAGGCCTCCTGCCTCCTAGGCCCCTCCCGTGGAGGAAGACTGCATCGCGAACGTCTCTTCCAAGGGCGACTTCACAACGTCCAGGGACCTTGGGCCTCCGGATGACAGCTCGTAAGGCGGAGAGAAAGGCGACACACTGCTTCCTTCGTGGCAGAGCTAGACGTCCGAGCTTGCTAACGGCCGCCCGAACACAGGTCCGGCAGGTCTTTGAGGTGTACGGCCAGTGGTTGCCAGCGCTGAACCTGGGCGGCAATGAAGCAACCCTCTCGGTGGGCTTTCGAATGGGAGCCCTTGCTTGCTGTCTCCCTACGCCAAGCAGACAGTTGCCTTTCGAAGCAGCCTGGCCAAGGCACACTGCTCCCCTGAAGCACCCACTAGCTTTTGGCAAGGCGTACGGACGGCGAGGCCTAGCCCAAGGCACTAAGTACGTCACGCTAGTCTCCCCGTCCCGTGCAGAATTGCCCTGGTACGGCGTCTTAACAGGGACGGGCAGGGTGCCGCTTGAGACTCTTGGCCTCTGTCAGAAACTACCTGGACTCTGCAGGGCGCCCCTCTGATGCCGGTGACCTAGTGAGCAAAGAAAGCCCTCTTTCCCCCGCTGGAGAGCAGGCTACGTGCAGCGTCCAAGTTTCCTGCGGGAGAGTGTGGCTGCCTGTGTGGGCTTCACTTCTGGAAGGCCTGTGTGGAGCGACGAGAGAGGCTTCCTAGAGAAAGGGAACGTGTCCTGTGCCCTGCAGGAGGCATCCCAGAGCCCTCATCGCCAAAGGGAAAGCTAGAGCCCTCCACAGGGTTCCAAGTGTCCTTCAGCTAGCCCGTCCACGCATTGAGGAGTGCAGGGGCTGTGCACTGACTCTGGGGCAGGTGGGGGCAGGAGCTCCAGTGTGCTTTTCCTCCTCCCCGTGCCCCATAGAGGAACGCTGCGCACAGGATCCCCCATTCTGGGCGACTGCGCAGCATTAGGCTCTCGAGTGCCTCCGGATCACCGCTTTGAAAGCAGAGTGAAAGGGAACCTTCTCCTTTTGCTCCAGCTAGCTAGCTGGCCCAAGCATTCAAGCGACCTCCGGAACACAGCTCTCGCAGGCCTTCGGTGCCATGCCAGGGGCACGCAGTGCAGAGCGTGAAGCTGCAAGGAAAACACTCTTTTCCTGGTGTCCGTTCCGGGTACCCTTTTACTTACCCGCCCGCCCTTTCTCTAGGCCACGCAGAGACTAGCCATGACATGCTGTCTCGAAGAGGTAGAGCTTCCCCTGAACTCTCCTACGCTTAGAGACGGCGCGAGGACACGTAACCTTCCTGGAGCCTGAAGTCCCGTAGACTCCTCACACACTGCACAACTCCCTGCTGGGAGATGAAACCGGGGAAGTGCCAGAGTGCTCCTTCGGTCTCTTTTCGCTCGCCTGCAACTAAACGCACTAGGGCAGTTTTGAAGTTTCGGATTCGGAAGCTCTGCGAACAGTGGCAATTCTCAGCAACAAAGGGCAGCCCCAGCCTCAAAGCTGCCGGAAAGCAGAGGGCTGCTGTCAGTCTTCAGTGCTGGAGTGCCCCCCGTGGTTAGGAAAAGGGCGCTCTCCTGCGAGCAACACGGTGCTTGCCTGTCCTTGCAGGAGGCATCGCCAAGGCGCCAGTGCTAAAGGGAACACGACTGTGCCGGGCAGGCTCATAGTGAGGCCCAGGGACTGCATGCACAAGCTTGGGCGTGCAGCCTTTCCCGTGAAAACGTAGTCCACGCAGGGCCTTCACGCTAGTGAGCTTTCCAGGTCTCCTAGGCCTCCTGCCTCCTAGGCCCCTCCCGTGGAGGAAGACTGCATCGCGAACGTCTCTTCCAAGGGCGACTTCACAACGTCCAGGGACCTTGGGCCTCCGGATGACAGCTCGTAAGGCGGAGAGAAAGGCGACACACTGCTTCCTTCGTGGCAGAGCTAGACGTCCGAGCTTGCTAACGGCCGCCCGAACACAGGTCCGGCAGGTCTTTGAGGTGTACGGCCAGTGGTTGCCAGCGCTGAACCTGGGCGGCAATGAAGCAACCCTCTCGGTGGGCTTTCGAATGGGAGCCCTTGCTTGCTGTCTCCCTACGCCAAGCAGACAGTTGCCTTTCGAAGCAGCCTGGCCAAGGCACACTGCTCCCCTGAAGCACCCACTAGCTTTTGGCAAGGCGTACGGACGGCGAGGCCTAGCCCAAGGCACTAAGTACGTCACGCTAGTCTCCCCGTCCCGTGCAGAATTGCCCTGGTACGGCGTCTTAACAGGGACGGGCAGGGTGCCGCTTGAGACTCTTGGCCTCTGTCAGAAACTACCTGGACTCTGCAGGGCGCCCCTCTGATGCCGGTGACCTAGTGAGCAAAGAAAGCCCTCTTTCCCCCGCTGGAGAGCAGGCTACGTGCAGCGTCCAAGTTTCCTGCGGGAGAGTGTGGCTGCCTGTGTGGGCTTCACTTCTGGAAGGCCTGTGTGGAGCGACGAGAGAGGCTTCCTAGAGAAAGGGAACGTGTCCTGTGCCCTGCAGGAGGCATCCCAGAGCCCTCATCGCCAAAGGGAAAGCTAGAGCCCTCCACAGGGTTCCAAGTGTCCTTCAGCTAGCCCGTCCACGCATTGAGGAGTGCAGGGGCTGTGCACTGACTCTGGGGCAGGTGGGGGCAGGAGCTCCAGTGTGCTTTTCCTCCTCCCCGTGCCCCATAGAGGAACGCTGCGCACAGGATCCCCCATTCTGGGCGACTGCGCAGCATTAGGCTCTCGAGTGCCTCCGGATCACCGCTTTGAAAGCAGAGTGAAAGGGAACCTTCTCCTTTTGCTCCAGCTAGCTAGCTGGCCCAAGCATTCAAGCGACCTCCGGAACACAGCTCTCGCAGGCCTTCGGTGCCATGCCAGGGGCACGCAGTGCAGAGCGTGAAGCTGCAAGGAAAACACTCTTTTCCTGGTGTCCGTTCCGGGTACCCTTTTACTTACCCGCCCGCCCTTTCTCTAGGCCACGCAGAGACTAGCCATGACATGCTGTCTCGAAGAGGTAGAGCTTCCCCTGAACTCTCCTACGCTTAGAGACGGCGCGAGGACACGTAACCTTCCTGGAGCCTGAAGTCCCGTAGACTCCTCACACACTGCACAACTCCCTGCTGGGAGATGAAACCGGGGAAGTGCCAGAGTGCTCCTTCGGTCTCTTTTCGCTCGCCTGCAACTAAACGCACTAGGGCAGTTTTGAAGTTTCGGATTCGGAAGCTCTGCGAACAGTGGCAATTCTCAGCAACAAAGGGCAGCCCCAGCCTCAAAGCTGCCGGAAAGCAGAGGGCTGCTGTCAGTCTTCAGTGCTGGAGTGCCCCCCGTGGTTAGGAAAAGGGCGCTCTCCTGCGAGCAACACGGTGCTTGCCTGTCCTTGCAGGAGGCATCGCCAAGGCGCCAGTGCTAAAGGGAACACGACTGTGCCGGGCAGGCTCATAGTGAGGCCCAGGGACTGCATGCACAAGCTTGGGCGTGCAGCCTTTCCCGTGAAAACGTAGTCCACGCAGGGCCTTCACGCTAGTGAGCTTTCCAGGTCTCCTAGGCCTCCTGCCTCCTAGGCCCCTCCCGTGGAGGAAGACTGCATCGCGAACGTCTCTTCCAAGGGCGACTTCACAACGTCCAGGGACCTTGGGCCTCCGGATGACAGCTCGTAAGGCGGAGAGAAAGGCGACACACTGCTTCCTTCGTGGCAGAGCTAGACGTCCGAGCTTGCTAACGGCCGCCCGAACACAGGTCCGGCAGGTCTTTGAGGTGTACGGCCAGTGGTTGCCAGCGCTGAACCTGGGCGGCAATGAAGCAACCCTCTCGGTGGGCTTTCGAATGGGAGCCCTTGCTTGCTGTCTCCCTACGCCAAGCAGACAGTTGCCTTTCGAAGCAGCCTGGCCAAGGCACACTGCTCCCCTGAAGCACCCACTAGCTTTTGGCAAGGCGTACGGACGGCGAGGCCTAGCCCAAGGCACTAAGTACGTCACGCTAGTCTCCCCGTCCCGTGCAGAATTGCCCTGGTACGGCGTCTTAACAGGGACGGGCAGGGTGCCGCTTGAGACTCTTGGCCTCTGTCAGAAACTACCTGGACTCTGCAGGGCGCCCCTCTGATGCCGGTGACCTAGTGAGCAAAGAAAGCCCTCTTTCCCCCGCTGGAGAGCAGGCTACGTGCAGCGTCCAAGTTTCCTGCGGGAGAGTGTGGCTGCCTGTGTGGGCTTCACTTCTGGAAGGCCTGTGTGGAGCGACGAGAGAGGCTTCCTAGAGAAAGGGAACGTGTCCTGTGCCCTGCAGGAGGCATCCCAGAGCCCTCATCGCCAAAGGGAAAGCTAGAGCCCTCCACAGGGTTCCAAGTGTCCTTCAGCTAGCCCGTCCACGCATTGAGGAGTGCAGGGGCTGTGCACTGACTCTGGGGCAGGTGGGGGCAGGAGCTCCAGTGTGCTTTTCCTCCTCCCCGTGCCCCATAGAGGAACGCTGCGCACAGGATCCCCCATTCTGGGCGACTGCGCAGCATTAGGCTCTCGAGTGCCTCCGGATCACCGCTTTGAAAGCAGAGTGAAAGGGAACCTTCTCCTTTTGCTCCAGCTAGCTAGCTGGCCCAAGCATTCAAGCGACCTCCGGAACACAGCTCTCGCAGGCCTTCGGTGCCATGCCAGGGGCACGCAGTGCAGAGCGTGAAGCTGCAAGGAAAACACTCTTTTCCTGGTGTCCGTTCCGGGTACCCTTTTACTTACCCGCCCGCCCTTTCTCTAGGCCACGCAGAGACTAGCCATGACATGCTGTCTCGAAGAGGTAGAGCTTCCCCTGAACTCTCCTACGCTTAGAGACGGCGCGAGGACACGTAACCTTCCTGGAGCCTGAAGTCCCGTAGACTCCTCACACACTGCACAACTCCCTGCTGGGAGATGAAACCGGGGAAGTGCCAGAGTGCTCCTTCGGTCTCTTTTCGCTCGCCTGCAACTAAACGCACTAGGGCAGTTTTGAAGTTTCGGATTCGGAAGCTCTGCGAACAGTGGCAATTCTCAGCAACAAAGGGCAGCCCCAGCCTCAAAGCTGCCGGAAAGCAGAGGGCTGCTGTCAGTCTTCAGTGCTGGAGTGCCCCCCGTGGTTAGGAAAAGGGCGCTCTCCTGCGAGCAACACGGTGCTTGCCTGTCCTTGCAGGAGGCATCGCCAAGGCGCCAGTGCTAAAGGGAACACGACTGTGCCGGGCAGGCTCATAGTGAGGCCCAGGGACTGCATGCACAAGCTTGGGCGTGCAGCCTTTCCCGTGAAAACGTAGTCCACGCAGGGCCTTCACGCTAGTGAGCTTTCCAGGTCTCCTAGGCCTCCTGCCTCCTAGGCCCCTCCCGTGGAGGAAGACTGCATCGCGAACGTCTCTTCCAAGGGCGACTTCACAACGTCCAGGGACCTTGGGCCTCCGGATGACAGCTCGTAAGGCGGAGAGAAAGGCGACACACTGCTTCCTTCGTGGCAGAGCTAGACGTCCGAGCTTGCTAACGGCCGCCCGAACACAGGTCCGGCAGGTCTTTGAGGTGTACGGCCAGTGGTTGCCAGCGCTGAACCTGGGCGGCAATGAAGCAACCCTCTCGGTGGGCTTTCGAATGGGAGCCCTTGCTTGCTGTCTCCCTACGCCAAGCAGACAGTTGCCTTTCGAAGCAGCCTGGCCAAGGCACACTGCTCCCCTGAAGCACCCACTAGCTTTTGGCAAGGCGTACGGACGGCGAGGCCTAGCCCAAGGCACTAAGTACGTCACGCTAGTCTCCCCGTCCCGTGCAGAATTGCCCTGGTACGGCGTCTTAACAGGGACGGGCAGGGTGCCGCTTGAGACTCTTGGCCTCTGTCAGAAACTACCTGGACTCTGCAGGGCGCCCCTCTGATGCCGGTGACCTAGTGAGCAAAGAAAGCCCTCTTTCCCCCGCTGGAGAGCAGGCTACGTGCAGCGTCCAAGTTTCCTGCGGGAGAGTGTGGCTGCCTGTGTGGGCTTCACTTCTGGAAGGCCTGTGTGGAGCGACGAGAGAGGCTTCCTAGAGAAAGGGAACGTGTCCTGTGCCCTGCAGGAGGCATCCCAGAGCCCTCATCGCCAAAGGGAAAGCTAGAGCCCTCCACAGGGTTCCAAGTGTCCTTCAGCTAGCCCGTCCACGCATTGAGGAGTGCAGGGGCTGTGCACTGACTCTGGGGCAGGTGGGGGCAGGAGCTCCAGTGTGCTTTTCCTCCTCCCCGTGCCCCATAGAGGAACGCTGCGCACAGGATCCCCCATTCTGGGCGACTGCGCAGCATTAGGCTCTCGAGTGCCTCCGGATCACCGCTTTGAAAGCAGAGTGAAAGGGAACCTTCTCCTTTTGCTCCAGCTAGCTAGCTGGCCCAAGCATTCAAGCGACCTCCGGAACACAGCTCTCGCAGGCCTTCGGTGCCATGCCAGGGGCACGCAGTGCAGAGCGTGAAGCTGCAAGGAAAACACTCTTTTCCTGGTGTCCGTTCCGGGTACCCTTTTACTTACCCGCCCGCCCTTTCTCTAGGCCACGCAGAGACTAGCCATGACATGCTGTCTCGAAGAGGTAGAGCTTCCCCTGAACTCTCCTACGCTTAGAGACGGCGCGAGGACACGTAACCTTCCTGGAGCCTGAAGTCCCGTAGACTCCTCACACACTGCACAACTCCCTGCTGGGAGATGAAACCGGGGAAGTGCCAGAGTGCTCCTTCGGTCTCTTTTCGCTCGCCTGCAACTAAACGCACTAGGGCAGTTTTGAAGTTTCGGATTCGGAAGCTCTGCGAACAGTGGCAATTCTCAGCAACAAAGGGCAGCCCCAGCCTCAAAGCTGCCGGAAAGCAGAGGGCTGCTGTCAGTCTTCAGTGCTGGAGTGCCCCCCGTGGTTAGGAAAAGGGCGCTCTCCTGCGAGCAACACGGTGCTTGCCTGTCCTTGCAGGAGGCATCGCCAAGGCGCCAGTGCTGAAGGGAACACGACTGTGCCGGGCAGGCTCATAGTGAGGCCCAGGGACTGCATGCACAAGCTTGGGCGTGCAGCCTTTCCCGTGAAAACGTAGTCCACGCAGGGCCTTCACGCTAGTGAGCTTTCCAGGTCTCCTAGGCCTCCTGCCTCCTAGGCCCCTCCCGTGGAGGAAGACTGCATCGCGAACGTCTCTTCCAAGGGCGACTTCACAACGTCCAGGGACCTTGGGCCTCCGGATGACAGCTCGTAAGGCGGAGAGAAAGGCGACACACTGCTTCCTTCGTGGCAGAGCTAGACGTCCGAGCTTGCTAACGGCCGCCCGAACACAGGTCCGGCAGGTCTTTGAGGTGTACGGCCAGTGGTTGCCAGCGCTGAACCTGGGCGGCAATGAAGCAACCCTCTCGGTGGGCTTTCGAATGGGAGCCCTTGCTTGCTGTCTCCCTACGCCAAGCAGACAGTTGCCTTTCGAAGCAGCCTGGCCAAGGCACACTGCTCCCCTGAAGCACCCACTAGCTTTTGGCAAGGCGTACGGACGGCGAGGCCTAGCCCAAGGCACTAAGTACGTCACGCTAGTCTCCCCGTCCCGTGCAGAATTGCCCTGGTACGGCGTCTTAACAGGGACGGGCAGGGTGCCGCTTGAGACTCTTGGCCTCTGTCAGAAACTACCTGGACTCTGCAGGGCGCCCCTCTGATGCCGGTGACCTAGTGAGCAAAGAAAGCCCTCTTTCCCCCGCTGGAGAGCAGGCTACGTGCAGCGTCCAAGTTTCCTGCGGGAGAGTGTGGCTGCCTGTGTGGGCTTCACTTCTGGAAGGCCTGTGTGGAGCGACGAGAGAGGCTTCCTAGAGAAAGGGAACGTGTCCTGTGCCCTGCAGGAGGCATCCCAGAGCCCTCATCGCCAAAGGGAAAGCTAGAGCCCTCCACAGGGTTCCAAGTGTCCTTCAGCTAGCCCGTCCACGCATTGAGGAGTGCAGGGGCTGTGCACTGACTCTGGGGCAGGTGGGGGCAGGAGCTCCAGTGTGCTTTTCCTCCTCCCCGTGCCCCATAGAGGAACGCTGCGCACAGGATCCCCCATTCTGGGCGACTGCGCAGCATTAGGCTCTCGAGTGCCTCCGGATCACCGCTTTGAAAGCAGAGTGAAAGGGAACCTTCTCCTTTTGCTCCAGCTAGCTAGCTGGCCCAAGCATTCAAGCGACCTCCGGAACACAGCTCTCGCAGGCCTTCGGTGCCATGCCAGGGGCACGCAGTGCAGAGCGTGAAGCTGCAAGGAAAACACTCTTTTCCTGGTGTCCGTTCCGGGTACCCTTTTACTTACCCGCCCGCCCTTTCTCTAGGCCACGCAGAGACTAGCCATGACATGCTGTCTCGAAGAGGTAGAGCTTCCCCTGAACTCTCCTACGCTTAGAGACGGCGCGAGGACACGTAACCTTCCTGGAGCCTGAAGTCCCGTAGACTCCTCACACACTGCACAACTCCCTGCTGGGAGATGAAACCGGGGAAGTGCCAGAGTGCTCCTTCGGTCTCTTTTCGCTCGCCTGCAACTAAACGCACTAGGGCAGTTTTGAAGTTTCGGATTCGGAAGCTCTGCGAACAGTGGCAATTCTCAGCAACAAAGGGCAGCCCCAGCCTCAAAGCTGCCGGAAAGCAGAGGGCTGCTGTCAGTCTTCAGTGCTGGAGTGCCCCCCGTGGTTAGGAAAAGGGCGCTCTCCTGCGAGCAACACGGTGCTTGCCTGTCCTTGCAGGAGGCATCGCCAAGGCGCCAGTGCTAAAGGGAACACGACTGTGCCGGGCAGGCTCATAGTGAGGCCCAGGGACTGCATGCACAAGCTTGGGCGTGCAGCCTTTCCCGTGAAAACGTAGTCCACGCAGGGCCTTCACGCTAGTGAGCTTTCCAGGTCTCCTAGGCCTCCTGCCTCCTAGGCCCCTCCCGTGGAGGAAGACTGCATCGCGAACGTCTCTTCCAAGGGCGACTTCACAACGTCCAGGGACCTTGGGCCTCCGGATGACAGCTCGTAAGGCGGAGAGAAAGGCGACACACTGCTTCCTTCGTGGCAGAGCTAGACGTCCGAGCTTGCTAACGGCCGCCCGAACACAGGTCCGGCAGGTCTTTGAGGTGTACGGCCAGTGGTTGCCAGCGCTGAACCTGGGCGGCAATGAAGCAACCCTCTCGGTGGGCTTTCGAATGGGAGCCCTTGCTTGCTGTCTCCCTACGCCAAGCAGACAGTTGCCTTTCGAAGCAGCCTGGCCAAGGCACACTGCTCCCCTGAAGCACCCACTAGCTTTTGGCAAGGCGTACGGACGGCGAGGCCTAGCCCAAGGCACTAAGTACGTCACGCTAGTCTCCCCGTCCCGTGCAGAATTGCCCTGGTACGGCGTCTTAACAGGGACGGGCAGGGTGCCGCTTGAGACTCTTGGCCTCTGTCAGAAACTACCTGGACTCTGCAGGGCGCCCCTCTGATGCCGGTGACCTAGTGAGCAAAGAAAGCCCTCTTTCCCCCGCTGGAGAGCAGGCTACGTGCAGCGTCCAAGTTTCCTGCGGGAGAGTGTGGCTGCCTGTGTGGGCTTCACTTCTGGAAGGCCTGTGTGGAGCGACGAGAGAGGCTTCCTAGAGAAAGGGAACGTGTCCTGTGCCCTGCAGGAGGCATCCCAGAGCCCTCATGGCCAAAGGGAAAGCTAGAGCCCTCCACAGGGTTCCAAGTGTCCTTCAGCTAGCCCGTCCACGCATTGAGGAGTGCAGGGGCTGTGCACTGACTCTGGGGCAGGTGGGGGCAGGAGCTCCAGTGTGCTTTTCCTCCTCCCCGTGCCCCATAGAGGAACGCTGCGCACAGGATCCCCCATTCTGGGCGACTGCGCAGCATTAGGCTCTCGAGTGCCTCCGGATCACCGCTTTGAAAGCAGAGTGAAAGGGAACCTTCTCCTTTTGCTCCAGCTAGCTAGCTGGCCCAAGCATTCAAGCGACCTCCGGAACACAGCTCTCGCAGGCCTTCGGTGCCATGCCAGGGGCACGCAGTGCAGAGCGTGAAGCTGCAAGGAAAACACTCTTTTCCTGGTGTCCGTTCCGGGTACCCTTTTACTTACCCGCCCGCCCTTTCTCTAGGCCACGCAGAGACTAGCCATGACATGCTGTCTCGAAGAGGTAGAGCTTCCCCTGAACTCTCCTACGCTTAGAGACGGCGCGAGGACACGTAACCTTCCTGGAGCCTGAAGTCCCGTAGACTCCTCACACACTGCACAACTCCCTGCTGGGAGATGAAACCGGGGAAGTGCCAGAGTGCTCCTTCGGTCTCTTTTCGCTCGCCTGCAACTAAACGCACTAGGGCAGTTTTGAAGTTTCGGATTCGGAAGCTCTGCGAACAGTGGCAATTCTCAGCAACAAAGGGCAGCCCCAGCCTCAAAGCTGCCGGAAAGCAGAGGGCTGCTGTCAGTCTTCAGTGCTGGAGTGCCCCCCGTGGTTAGGAAAAGGGCGCTCTCCTGCGAGCAACACGGTGCTTGCCTGTCCTTGCAGGAGGCATCGCCAAGGCGCCAGTGCTGAAGGGAACACGACTGTGCCGGGCAGGCTCATAGTGAGGCCCAGGGACTGCATGCACAAGCTTGGGCGTGCAGCCTTTCCCGTGAAAACGTAGTCCACGCAGGGCCTTCACGCTAGTGAGCTTTCCAGGTCTCCTAGGCCTCCTGCCTCCTAGGCCCCTCCCGTGGAGGAAGACTGCATCGCGAACGTCTCTTCCAAGGGCGACTTCACAACGTCCAGGGACCTTGGGCCTCCGGATGACAGCTCGTAAGGCGGAGAGAAAGGCGACACACTGCTTCCTTCGTGGCAGAGCTAGACGTCCGAGCTTGCTAACGGCCGCCCGAACACAGGTCCGGCAGGTCTTTTAGGTGTACGGCCAGTGGTTGCCAGCGCTGAACCTGGGCGGCAATGAAGCAACCCTCTCGGTGGGCTTTCGAATGGGAGCCCTTGCTTGCTGTCTCCCTACGCCAAGCAGACAGTTGCCTTTCGAAGCAGCCTGGCCAAGGCACACTGCTCCCCTGAAGCACCCACTAGCTTTTGGCAAGGCGTACGGACGGCGAGGCCTAGCCCAAGGCACTAAGTACGTCACGCTAGTCTCCCCGTCCCGTGCAGAATTGCCCTGGTACGGCGTCTTAACAGGGACGGGCAGGGTGCCGCTTGAGACTCTTGGCCTCTGTCAGAAACTACCTGGACTCTGCAGGGCGCCCCTCTGATGCCGGTGACCTAGTGAGCAAAGAAAGCCCTCTTTCCCCCGCTGGAGAGCAGGCTACGTGCAGCGTCCAAGTTTCCTGCGGGAGAGTGTGGCTGCCTGTGTGGGCTTCACTTCTGGAAGGCCTGTGTGGAGCGACGAGAGAGGCTTCCTAGAGAAAGGGAACGTGTCCTGTGCCCTGCAGGAGGCATCCCAGAGCCCTCATGGCCAAAGGGAAAGCTAGAGCCCTCCACAGGGTTCCAAGTGTCCTTCAGCTAGCCCGTCCACGCATTGAGGAGTGCAGGGGCTGTGCACTGACTCTGGGGCAGGTGGGGGCAGGAGCTCCAGTGTGCTTTTCCTCCTCCCCGTGCCCCATAGAGGAACGCTGCGCACAGGATCCCCCATTCTGGGCGACTGCGCAGCATTAGGCTCTCGAGTGCCTCCGGATCACCGCTTTGAAAGCAGAGTGAAAGGGAACCTTCTCCTTTTGCTCCAGCTAGCTAGCTGGCCCAAGCATTCAAGCGACCTCCGGAACACAGCTCTCGCAGGCCTTCGGTGCCATGCCAGGGGCACGCAGTGCAGAGCGTGAAGCTGCAAGGAAAACACTCTTTTCCTGGTGTCCGTTCCGGGTACCCTTTTACTTACCCGCCCGCCCTTTCTCTAGGCCACGCAGAGACTAGCCATGACATGCTGTCTCGAAGAGGTAGAGCTTCCCCTGAACTCTCCTACGCTTAGAGACGGCGCGAGGACACGTAACCTTCCTGGAGCCTGAAGTCCCGTAGACTCCTCACACACTGCACAACTCCCTGCTGGGAGATGAAACCGGGGAAGTGCCAGAGTGCTCCTTCGGTCTCTTTTCGCTCGCCTGCAACTAAACGCACTAGGGCAGTTTTGAAGTTTCGGATTCGGAAGCTCTGCGAACAGTGGCAATTCTCAGCAACAAAGGGCAGCCCCAGCCTCAAAGCTGCCGGAAAGCAGAGGGCTGCTGTCAGTCTTCAGTGCTGGAGTGCCCCCCGTGGTTAGGAAAAGGGCGCTCTCCTGAGAGCAACACGGTGCTTGCCTGTCCTTGCAGGAGGCATCGCCAAGGCGCCAGTGCTGAAGGGAACACGACTGTGCCGGGCAGGCTCATAGTGAGGCCCAGGGACTGCATGCACAAGCTTGGGCGTGCAGCCTTTCCCGTGAAAACGTAGTCCACGCAGGGCCTTCACGCTAGTGAGCTTTCCAGGTCTCCTAGGCCTCCTGCCTCCTAGGCCCCTCCCGTGGAGGAAGACTGCATCGCGAACGTCTCTTCCAAGGGCGACTTCACAACGTCCAGGGACCTTGGGCCTCCGGATGACAGCTCGTAAGGCGGAGAGAAAGGCGACACACTGCTTCCTTCGTGGCAGAGCTAGACGTCCGAGCTTGCTAACGGCCGCCCGAACACAGGTCCGGCAGGTCTTTTAGGTGTACGGCCAGTGGTTGCCAGCGCTGAACCTGGGCGGCAATGAAGCAACCCTCTCGGTGGGCTTTCGAATGGGAGCCCTTGCTTGCTGTCTCCCTACGCCAAGCAGACAGTTGCCTTTCGAAGCAGCCTGGCCAAGGCACACTGCTCCCCTGAAGCACCCACTAGCTTTTGGCAAGGCGTACGGACGGCGAGGCCTAGCCCAAGGCACTAAGTACGTCACGCTAGTCTCCCCGTCCCGTGCAGAATTGCCCTGGTACGGCGTCTTAACAGGGACGGGCAGGGTGCCGCTTGAGACTCTTGGCCTCTGTCAGAAACTACCTGGACTCTGCAGGGCGCCCCTCTGATGCCGGTGACCTAGTGAGCAAAGAAAGCCCTCTTTCCCCCGCTGGAGAGCAGGCTACGTGCAGCGTCCAAGTTTCCTGCGGGAGAGTGTGGCTGCCTGTGTGGGCTTCACTTCTGGAAGGCCTGTGTGGAGCGACGAGAGAGGCTTCCTAGAGAAAGGGAACGTGTCCTGTGCCCTGCAGGAGGCATCCCAGAGCCCTCATGGCCAAAGGGAAAGCTAGAGCCCTCCACAGGGTTCCAAGTGTCCTTCAGCTAGCCCGTCCACGCATTGAGGAGTGCAGGGGCTGTGCACTGACTCTGGGGCAGGTGGGGGCAGGAGCTCCAGTGTGCTTTTCCTCCTCCCCGTGCCCCATAGAGGAACGCTGCGCACAGGATCCCCCATTCTGGGCGACTGCGCAGCATTAGGCTCTCGAGTGCCTCCGGATCACCGCTTTGAAAGCAGAGTGAAAGGGAACCTTCTCCTTTTGCTCCAGCTAGCTAGCTGGCCCAAGCATTCAAGCGACCTCCGGAACACAGCTCTCGCAGGCCTTCGGTGCCATGCCAGGGGCACGCAGTGCAGAGCGTGAAGCTGCAAGGAAAACACTCTTTTCCTGGTGTCCGTTCCGGGTACCCTTTTACTTACCCGCCCGCCCTTTCTCTAGGCCACGCAGAGACTAGCCATGACATGCTGTCTCGAAGAGGTAGAGCTTCCCCTGAACTCTCCTACGCTTAGAGACGGCGCGAGGACACGTAACCTTCCTGGAGCCTGAAGTCCCGTAGACTCCTCACACACTGCACAACTCCCTGCTGGGAGATGAAACCGGGGAAGTGCCAGAGTGCTCCTTCGGTCTCTTTTCGCTCGCCTGCAACTAAACGCACTAGGGCAGTTTTGAAGTTTCGGATTCGGAAGCTCTGCGAACAGTGGCAATTCTCAGCAACAAAGGGCAGCCCCAGCCTCAAAGCTGCCGGAAAGCAGAGGGCTGCTGTCAGTCTTCAGTGCTGGAGTGCCCCCCGTGGTTAGGAAAAGGGCGCTCTCCTGAGAGCAACACGGTGCTTGCCTGTCCTTGCAGGAGGCATCGCCAAGGCGCCAGTGCTGAAGGGAACACGACTGTGCCGGGCAGGCTCATAGTGAGGCCCAGGGACTGCATGCACAAGCTTGGGCGTGCAGCCTTTCCCGTGAAAACGTAGTCCACGCAGGGCCTTCACGCTAGTGAGCTTTCCAGGTCTCCTAGGCCTCCTGCCTCCTAGGCCCCTCCCGTGGAGGAAGACTGCATCGCGAACGTCTCTTCCAAGGGCGACTTCACAACGTCCAGGGACCTTGGGCCTCCGGAGGACAGCTCGTAAGGCGGAGAGAAAGGCGACACACTGCTTCCTTCGTGGCAGAGCTAGACGTCCGAGCTTGCTAACGGCCGCCCGAACACAGGTCCGGCAGGTCTTTGAGGTGTACGGCCAGTGGTTGCCAGCGCTGAACCTGGGCGGCAATGAAGCAACCCTCTCGGTGGGCTTTCGAATGGGAGCCCTTGCTTGCTGTCTCCCTACGCCAAGCAGACAGTTGCCTTTCGAAGCAGCCTGGCCAAGGCACACTGCTCCCCTGAAGCACCCACTAGCTTTTGGCAAGGCGTACGGACGGCGAGGCCTAGCCCAAGGCACTAAGTACGTCACGCTAGTCTCCCCGTCCCGTGCAGAATTACCCTGGTACGGCGTCTTAACAGGGACGGGCAGGGTGCCGCTTGAGACTCTTGGCCTCTGTCAGAAACTACCTGGACTCTGCAGGGCGCCCCTCTGATGCCGGTGACCTAGTGAGCAAAGAAAGCCCTCTTCCCCCCGCTGGAGAGCAGGCTACGTGCAGCGTCCAAGTTTCCTGCGGGAGAGTGTGGCTGCCTGTGTGGGCTTCACTTCTGGAAGGCCTGTGTGGAGCGACGAGAGAGGCTTCCTAGAGAAAGGGAACGTGTCCTGTGCCCTGCAGGAGGCATCCCAGAGCCCTCATGGCCAAAGGGAAAGCTAGAGCCCTCCACAGGGTTCCAAGTGTCCTTCAGCTAGCCCGTCCACGCATTGAGGAGTGCAGGGGCTGTGCACTGACTCTGGGGCAGGTGGGGGCAGGAGCTCCAGTGTGCTTTTCCTCCTCCCCGTGCCCCATAGAGGAACGCTGCGCACAGGATCCCCCATTCTGGGCGACTGCGCAGCATTAGGCTCTCGAGTGCCTCCGGATCACCGCTTTGAAAGCAGAGTGAAAGGGAACCTTCTCCTTTTGCTCCAGCTAGCTAGCTGGCCCAAGCATTCAAGCGACCTCCGGAACACAGCTCTCGCAGGCCTTCGGTGCCATGCCAGGGGCACGCAGTGCAGAGCGTGAAGCTGCAAGGAAAACACTCTTTTCCTGGTGTCCGTTCCGGGTACCCTTTTACTTACCCGCCCGCCCTTTCTCTAGGCCACGCAGAGACTAGCCATGACATGCTGTCTCGAAGAGGTAGAGCTTCCCCTGAACTCTCCTACGCTTAGAGACGGCGCGAGGACACGTAACCTTCCTGGAGCCTGAAGTCCCGTAGACTCCTCACACACTGCACAACTCCCTGCTGGGAGATGAAACCGGGGAAGTGCCAGAGTGCTCCTTCGGTCTCTTTTCGCTCGCCTGCAACTAAACGCACTAGGGCAGTTTTGAAGTTTCGGATTCGGAAGCTCTGCGAACAGTGGCAATTCTCAGCAACAAAGGGCAGCCCCAGCCTCAAAGCTGCCGGAAAGCAGAGGGCTGCTGTCAGTCTTCAGTGCTGGAGTGCCCCCCGTGGTTAGGAAAAGGGCGCTCTCCTGAGAGCAACACGGTGCTTGCCTGTCCTTGCAGGAGGCATCGCCAAGGCGCCAGTGCTGAAGGGAACACGACTGTGCCGGGCAGGCTCATAGTGAGGCCCAGGGACTGCATGCACAAGCTTGGGCGTGCAGCCTTTCCCGTGAAAACGTAGTCCACGCAGGGCCTTCACGCTAGTGAGCTTTCCAGGTCTCCTAGGCCTCCTGCCTCCTAGGCCCCTCCCGTGGAGGAAGACTGCATCGCGAACGTCTCTTCCAAGGGCGACTTCACAACGTCCAGGGACCTTGGGCCTCCGGAGGACAGCTCGTAAGGCGGAGAGAAAGGCGACACACTGCTTCCTTCGTGGCAGAGCTAGACGTCCGAGCTTGCTAACGGCCGCCCGAACACAGGTCCGGCAGGTCTTTTAGGTGTACGGCCAGTGGTTGCCAGCGCTGAACCTGGGCGGCAATGAAGCAACCCTCTCGGTGGGCTTTCGAATGGGAGCCCTTGCTTGCTGTCTCCCTACGCCAAGCAGACAGTTGCCTTTCGAAGCAGCCTGGCCAAGGCACACTGCTCCCCTGAAGCACCCACTAGCTTTTGGCAAGGCGTACGGACGGCGAGGCCTAGCCCAAGGCACTAAGTACGTCACGCTAGTCTCCCCGTCCCGTGCAGAATTGCCCTGGTACGGCGTCTTAACAGGGACGGGCAGGGTGCCGCTTGAGACTCTTGGCCTCTGTCAGAAACTACCTGGACTCTGCAGGGCGCCCCTCTGATGCCGGTGACCTAGTGAGCAAAGAAAGCCCTCTTCCCCCCGCTGGAGAGCAGGCTACGTGCAGCGTCCAAGTTTCCTGCGGGAGAGTGTGGCTGCCTGTGTGGGCTTCACTTCTGGAAGGCCTGTGTGGAGCGACGAGAGAGGCTTCCTAGAGAAAGGGAACGTGTCCTGTGCCCTGCAGGAGGCATCCCAGAGCCCTCATGGCCAAAGGGAAAGCTAGAGCCCTCCACAGGGTTCCAAGTGTCCTTCAGCTAGCCCGTCCACGCATTGAGGAGTGCAGGGGCTGTGCACTGACTCTGGGGCAGGTGGGGGCAGGAGCTCCAGTGTGCTTTTCCTCCTCCCCGTGCCCCATAGAGGAACGCTGCGCACAGGATCCCCCATTCTGGGCGACTGCGCAGCATTAGGCTCTCGAGTGCCTCCGGATCACCGCTTTGAAAGCAGAGTGAAAGGGAACCTTCTCCTTTTGCTCCAGCTAGCTAGCTGGCCCAAGCATTCAAGCGACCTCCGGAACACAGCTCTCGCAGGCCTTCGGTGCCATGCCAGGGGCACGCAGTGCAGAGCGTGAAGCTGCAAGGAAAACACTCTTTTCCTGGTGTCCGTTCCGGGTACCCTTTTACTTACCCGCCCGCCCTTTCTCTAGGCCACGCAGAGACTAGCCATGACATGCTGTCTCGAAGAGGTAGAGCTTCCCCTGAACTCTCCTACGCTTAGAGACGGCGCGAGGACACGTAACCTTCCTGGAGCCTGAAGTCCCGTAGACTCCTCACACACTGCACAACTCCCTGCTGGGAGATGAAACCGGGGAAGTGCCAGAGTGCTCCTTCGGTCTCTTTTCGCTCGCCTGCAACTAAACGCACTAGGGCAGTTTTGAAGTTTCGGATTCGGAAGCTCTGCGAACAGTGGCAATTCTCAGCAACAAAGGGCAGCCCCAGCCTCAAAGCTGCCGGAAAGCAGAGGGCTGCTGTCAGTCTTCAGTGCTGGAGTGCCCCCCGTGGTTAGGAAAAGGGCGCTCTCCTGCGAGCAACACGGTGCTTGCCTGTCCTTGCAGGAGGCATCGCCAAGGCGCCAGTGCTGAAGGGAACACGACTGTGCCGGGCAGGCTCATAGTGAGGCCCAGGGACTGCATGCACAAGCTTGGGCGTGCAGCCTTTCCCGTGAAAACGTAGTCCACGCAGGGCCTTCACGCTAGTGAGCTTTCCAGGTCTCCTAGGCCTCCTGCCTCCTAGGCCCCTCCCGTGGAGGAAGACTGCATCGCGAACGTCTCTTCCAAGGGCGACTTCACAACGTCCAGGGACCTTGGGCCTCCGGAGGACAGCTCGTAAGGCGGAGAGAAAGGCGACACACTGCTTCCTTCGTGGCAGAGCTAGACGTCCGAGCTTGCTAACGGCCGCCCGAACACAGGTCCGGCAGGTCTTTGAGGTGTACGGCCAGTGGTTGCCAGCGCTGAACCTGGGCGGCAATGAAGCAACCCTCTCGGTGGGCTTTCGAATGGGAGCCCTTGCTTGCTGTCTCCCTACGCCAAGCAGACAGTTGCCTTTCGAAGCAGCCTGGCCAAGGCACACTGCTCCCCTGAAGCACCCACTAGCTTTTGGCAAGGCGTACGGACGGCGAGGCCTAGCCCAAGGCACTAAGTACGTCACGCTAGTCTCCCCGTCCCGTGCAGAATTACCCTGGTACGGCGTCTTAACAGGGACGGGCAGGGTGCCGCTTGAGACTCTTGGCCTCTGTCAGAAACTACCTGGACTCTGCAGGGCGCCCCTCTGATGCCGGTGACCTAGTGAGCAAAGAAAGCCCTCTTCCCCCCGCTGGAGAGCAGGCTACGTGCAGCGTCCAAGTTTCCTGCGGGAGAGTGTGGCTGCCTGTGTGGGCTTCACTTCTGGAAGGCCTGTGTGGAGCGACGAGAGAGGCTTCCTAGAGAAAGGGAACGTGTCCTGTGCCCTGCAGGAGGCATCCCAGAGCCCTCATGGCCAAAGGGAAAGCTAGAGCCCTCCACAGGGTTCCAAGTGTCCTTCAGCTAGCCCGTCCACGCATTGAGGAGTGCAGGGGCTGTGCACTGACTCTGGGGCAGGTGGGGGCAGGAGCTCCAGTGTGCTTTTCCTCCTCCCCGTGCCCCATAGAGGAACGCTGCGCACAGGATCCCCCATTCTGGGCGACTGCGCAGCATTAGGCTCTCGAGTGCCTCCGGATCACCGCTTTGAAAGCAGAGTGAAAGGGAACCTTCTCCTTTTGCTCCAGCTAGCTAGCTGGCCCAAGCATTCAAGCGACCTCCGGAACACAGCTCTCGCAGGCCTTCGGTGCCATGCCAGGGGCACGCAGTGCAGAGCGTGAAGCTGCAAGGAAAACACTCTTTTCCTGGTGTCCGTTCCGGGTACCCTTTTACTTACCCGCCCGCCCTTTCTCTAGGCCACGCAGAGACTAGCCATGACATGCTGTCTCGAAGAGGTAGAGCTTCCCCTGAACTCTCCTACGCTTAGAGACGGCGCGAGGACACGTAACCTTCCTGGAGCCTGAAGTCCCGTAGACTCCTCACACACTGCACAACTCCCTGCTGGGAGATGAAACCGGGGAAGTGCCAGAGTGCTCCTTCGGTCTCTTTTCGCTCGCCTGCAACTAAACGCACTAGGGCAGTTTTGAAGTTTCGGATTCGGAAGCTCTGCGAACAGTGGCAATTCTCAGCAACAAAGGGCAGCCCCAGCCTCAAAGCTGCCGGAAAGCAGAGGGCTGCTGTCAGTCTTCAGTGCTGGAGTGCCCCCCGTGGTTAGGAAAAGGGCGCTCTCCTGAGAGCAACACGGTGCTTGCCTGTCCTTGCAGGAGGCATCGCCAAGGCGCCAGTGCTGAAGGGAACACGACTGTGCCGGGCAGGCTCATAGTGAGGCCCAGGGACTGCATGCACAAGCTTGGGCGTGCAGCCTTTCCCGTGAAAACGTAGTCCACGCAGGGCCTTCACGCTAGTGAGCTTTCCAGGTCTCCTAGGCCTCCTGCCTCCTAGGCCCCTCCCGTGGAGGAAGACTGCATCGCGAACGTCTCTTCCAAGGGCGACTTCACAACGTCCAGGGACCTTGGGCCTCCGGAGGACAGCTCGTAAGGCGGAGAGAAAGGCGACACACTGCTTCCTTCGTGGCAGAGCTAGACGTCCGAGCTTGCTAACGGCCGCCCGAACACAGGTCCGGCAGGTCTTTTAGGTGTACGGCCAGTGGTTGCCAGCGCTGAACCTGGGCGGCAATGAAGCAACCCTCTCGGTGGGCTTTCGAATGGGAGCCCTTGCTTGCTGTCTCCCTACGCCAAGCAGACAGTTGCCTTTCGAAGCAGCCTGGCCAAGGCACACTGCTCCCCTGAAGCACCCACTAGCTTTTGGCAAGGCGTACGGACGGCGAGGCCTAGCCCAAGGCACTAAGTACGTCACGCTAGTCTCCCCGTCCCGTGCAGAATTGCCCTGGTACGGCGTCTTAACAGGGACGGGCAGGGTGCCGCTTGAGACTCTTGGCCTCTGTCAGAAACTACCTGGACTCTGCAGGGCGCCCCTCTGATGCCGGTGACCTAGTGAGCAAAGAAAGCCCTCTTCCCCCCGCTGGAGAGCAGGCTACGTGCAGCGTCCAAGTTTCCTGCGGGAGAGTGTGGCTGCCTGTGTGGGCTTCACTTCTGGAAGGCCTGTGTGGAGCGACGAGAGAGGCTTCCTAGAGAAAGGGAACGTGTCCTGTGCCCTGCAGGAGGCATCCCAGAGCCCTCATGGCCAAAGGGAAAGCTAGAGCCCTCCACAGGGTTCCAAGTGTCCTTCAGCTAGCCCGTCCACGCATTGAGGAGTGCAGGGGCTGTGCACTGACTCTGGGGCAGGTGGGGGCAGGAGCTCCAGTGTGCTTTTCCTCCTCCCCGTGCCCCATAGAGGAACGCTGCGCACAGGATCCCCCATTCTGGGCGACTGCGCAGCATTAGGCTCTCGAGTGCCTCCGGATCACCGCTTTGAAAGCAGAGTGAAAGGGAACCTTCTCCTTTTGCTCCAGCTAGCTAGCTGGCCCAAGCATTCAAGCGACCTCCGGAACACAGCTCTCGCAGGCCTTCGGTGCCATGCCAGGGGCACGCAGTGCAGAGCGTGAAGCTGCAAGGAAAACACTCTTTTCCTGGTGTCCGTTCCGGGTACCCTTTTACTTACCCGCCCGCCCTTTCTCTAGGCCACGCAGAGACTAGCCATGACATGCTGTCTCGAAGAGGTAGAGCTTCCCCTGAACTCTCCTACGCTTAGAGACGGCGCGAGGACACGTAACCTTCCTGGAGCCTGAAGTCCCGTAGACTCCTCACACACTGCACAACTCCCTGCTGGGAGATGAAACCGGGGAAGTGCCAGAGTGCTCCTTCGGTCTCTTTTCGCTCGCCTGCAACTAAACGCACTAGGGCAGTTTTGAAGTTTCGGATTCGGAAGCTCTGCGAACAGTGGCAATTCTCAGCAACAAAGGGCAGCCCCAGCCTCAAAGCTGCCGGAAAGCAGAGGGCTGCTGTCAGTCTTCAGTGCTGGAGTGCCCCCCGTGGTTAGGAAAAGGGCGCTCTCCTGCGAGCAACACGGTGCTTGCCTGTCCTTGCAGGAGGCATCGCCAAGGCGCCAGTGCTGAAGGGAACACGACTGTGCCGGGCAGGCTCATAGTGAGGCCCAGGGACTGCATGCACAAGCTTGGGCGTGCAGCCTTTCCCGTGAAAACGTAGTCCACGCAGGGCCTTCACGCTAGTGAGCTTTCCAGGTCTCCTAGGCCTCCTGCCTCCTAGGGCCCTCCCGTGGAGGAAGACTGCATCGCGAACGTCTCTTCCAAGGGCGACTTCACAACGTCCAGGGACCTTGGGCCTCCGGAGGACAGCTCGTAAGGCGGAGAGAAAGGCGACACACTGCTTCCTTCGTGGCAGAGCTAGACGTCCGAGCTTGCTAACGGCCGCCCGAACACAGGTCCGGCAGGTCTTTGAGGTGTACGGCCAGTGGTTGCCAGCGCTGAAGCTGGGCGGCAATGAAGCAACCCTCTCGGTGGGCTTTCGAATGGGAGCCCTTGCTTGCTGTCTCCCTACGCCAAGCAGACAGTTGCCTTTCGAAGCAGCCTGGCCAAGGCACACTGCTCCCCTGAAGCACCCACTAGCTTTTGGCAAGGCGTACGGACGGCGAGGCCTAGCCCAAGGCACTAAGTACGTCACGCTAGTCTCCCCGTCCCGTGCAGAATTGCCCTGGTACGGCGTCTTAACAGGGACGGGCAGGGTGCCGCTTGAGACTCTTGGCCTCTGTCAGAAACTACCTGGACTCTGCAGGGCGCCCCTCTGATGCCGGTGACCTAGTGAGCAAAGAAAGCCCTCTTCCCCCCGCTGGAGAGCAGGCTACGTGCAGCGTCCAAGTTTCCTGCGGGAGAGTGTGGCTGCCTGTGTGGGCTTCACTTCTGGAAGGCCTGTGTGGAGCGACGAGAGAGGCTTCCTAGAGAAAGGGAAGGTGTCCTGTGCCCTGCAGGAGGCGTCCCAGAGCCCTCATGGCCAAAGGGAAAGCTAGAGCCCTCCACAGGGTTCCAAGTGTCCTTCAGCTAGCCCGTCCACGCATTGAGGAGTGCAGGGGCTGTGCACTGACTCTGGGGCAGGTGGGGGCAGGAGCTCCAGTGTGCTTTTCCTCCTCCCCGTGCCCCATAGAGGAACGCTGCGCACAGGATCCCCCATTCTGGGCGACTGCGCAGCATTAGGCTCTCGAGTGCCTCCGGATCACCGCTTTGAAAGCAGAGTGAAAGGGAACCTTCCCCTTTTGCTCCAGCTAGCTAGCTGGCCCAAGCATTCAAGCGACCTCCGGAACACAGCTCTCGCAGGCCTTCGGTGCCATGCCAGGGGCACGCAGTGCAGAGCGTGAAGCTGCAAGGAAAACACTCTTTTCCTGGTGTCCGTTCCGGGTACCCTTTTACTTACCCGCCCTTTCTCTAGGCCACGCAGAGACTAGCCATGACATGCTGTCTCGAAGAGGTAGAGCTTCCCCTGAACTCTCCTACGCTTAGAGACGGCGCGAGGACACGTAACCTTCCTGGAGCCTGAAGTCCCGTAGACTCCTCACACACTGCACAACTCCCTGCTGGGAGATGAAACCGGGGAAGTGCCAGAGTGCTCCTTCGGTCTCTTTTCGCTCGCCTGCAACTAAACGCACTAGGGCAGTTTTGAAGTTTCGGATTCGGAAGCTCTGCGAACAGTGGCAATTCTCAGCAACAAAGGGCAGCCCCAGCCTCAAAGCTGCCGGAAAGCAGAGGGCTGCTGTCAGTCTTCAGTGCTGGAGTGCCCCCCGTGGTTAGGAAAAGGGCGCTCTCCTGAGAGCAACACGGTGCTTGCCTGTCCTTGCAGGAGGCATCGCCAAGGCGCCAGTGCTGAAGGGAACACGACTGTGCCGGGCAGGCTCATAGTGAGGCCCAGGGACTGCATGCACAAGCTTGGGCGTGCAGCCTTTCCCGTGAAAACGTAGTCCACGCAGGGCCTTCACGCTAGTGAGCTTTCCAGGTCTCCTAGGCCTCCTGCCTCCTAGGGCCCTCCCGTGGAGGAAGACTGCATCGCGAACGTCTCTTCCAAGGGCGACTTCACAACGTCCAGGGACCTTGGGCCTCCGGAGGACAGCTCGTAAGGCGGAGAGAAAGGCGACACACTGCTTCCTTCGTGGCAGAGCTAGACGTCCGAGCTTGCTAACGGCCGCCCGAACACAGGTCCGGCAGGTCTTTTAGGTGTACGGCCAGTGGTTGCCAGCGCTGAAGCTGGGCGGCAATGAAGCAACCCTCTCGGTGGGCTTTCGAATGGGAGCCCTTGCTTGCTGTCTCCCTACGCCAAGCAGACAGTTGCCTTTCGAAGCAGCCTGGCCAAGGCACACTGCTCCCCTGAAGCACCCACTAGCTTTTGGCAAGGCGTACGGACGGCGAGGCCTAGCCCAAGGCACTAAGTACGTCACGCTAGTCTCCCCGTCCCGTGCAGAATTGCCCTGGTACGGCGTCTTAACAGGGACGGGCAGGGTGCCGCTTGAGACTCTTGGCCTCTGTCAGAAACTACCTGGACTCTGCAGGGCGCCCCTCTGATGCCGGTGACCTAGTGAGCAAAGAAAGCCCTCTTCCCCCCGCTGGAGAGCAGGCTACGTGCAGCGTCCAAGTTTCCTGCGGGAGAGTGTGGCTGCCTGTGTGGGCTTCACTTCTGGAAGGCCTGTGTGGAGCGACGAGAGAGGCTTCCTAGAGAAAGGGAAGGTGTCCTGTGCCCTGCAGGAGGCGTCCCAGAGCCCTCATGGCCAAAGGGAAAGCTAGAGCCCTCCACAGGGTTCCAAGTGTCCTTCAGCTAGCCCGTCCACGCATTGAGGAGTGCAGGGGCTGTGCACTGACTCTGGGGCAGGTGGGGGCAGGAGCTCCAGTGTGCTTTTCCTCCTCCCCGTGCCCCATAGAGGAACGCTGCGCACAGGATCCCCCATTCTGGGCGACTGCGCAGCATTAGGCTCTCGAGTGCCTCCGGATCACCGCTTTGAAAGCAGAGTGAAAGGGAACCTTCTCCTTTTGCTCCAGCTAGCTAGCTGGCCCAAGCATTCAAGCGACCTCCGGAACACAGCTCTCGCAGGCCTTCGGTGCCATGCCAGGGGCACGCAGTGCAGAGCGTGAAGCTGCAAGGAAAACACTCTTTTCCTGGTGTCCGTTCCGGGTACCCTTTTACTTACCCGCCCGCCCTTTCTCTAGGCCACGCAGAGACTAGCCATGACATGCTGTCTCGAAGAGGTAGAGCTTCCCCTGAACTCTCCTACGCTTAGAGACGGCGCGAGGACACGTAACCTTCCTGGAGCCTGAAGTCCCGTAGACTCCTCACACACTGCACAACTCCCTGCTGGGAGATGAAACCGGGGAAGTGCCAGAGTGCTCCTTCGGTCTCTTTTCGCTCGCCTGCAACTAAACGCACTAGGGCAGTTTTGAAGTTTCGGATTCGGAAGCTCTGCGAACAGTGGCAATTCTCAGCAACAAAGGGCAGCCCCAGCCTCAAAGCTGCCGGAAAGCAGAGGGCTGCTGTCAGTCTTCAGTGCTGGAGTGCCCCCCGTGGTTAGGAAAAGGGCGCTCTCCTGAGAGCAACACGGTGCTTGCCTGTCCTTGCAGGAGGCATCGCCAAGGCGCCAGTGCTGAAGGGAACACGACTGTGCCGGGCAGGCTCATAGTGAGGCCCAGGGACTGCATGCACAAGCTTGGGCGTGCAGCCTTTCCCGTGAAAACGTAGTCCACGCAGGGCCTTCACGCTAGTGAGCTTTCCAGGTCTCCTAGGCCTCCTGCCTCCTAGGGCCCTCCCGTGGAGGAAGACTGCATCGCGAACGTCTCTTCCAAGGGCGACTTCACAACGTCCAGGGACCTTGGGCCTCCGGAGGACAGCTCGTAAGGCGGAGAGAAAGGCGACACACTGCTTCCTTCGTGGCAGAGCTAGACGTCCGAGCTTGCTAACGGCCGCCCGAACACAGGTCCGGCAGGTCTTTGAGGTGTACGGCCAGTGGTTGCCAGCGCTGAAGCTGGGCGGCAATGAAGCAACCCTCTCGGTGGGCTTTCGAATGGGAGCCCTTGCTTGCTGTCTCCCTACGCCAAGCAGACAGTTGCCTTTCGAAGCAGCCTGGCCAAGGCACACTGCTCCCCTGAAGCACCCACTAGCTTTTGGCAAGGCGTACGGACGGCGAGGCCTAGCCCAAGGCACTAAGTACGTCACGCTAGTCTCCCCGTCCCGTGCAGAATTGCCCTGGTACGGCGTCTTAACAGGGACGGGCAGGGTGCCGCTTGAGACTCTTGGCCTCTGTCAGAAACTACCTGGACTCTGCAGGGCGCCCCTCTGATGCCGGTGACCTAGTGAACAAAGAAAGCCCTCTTCCCCCCGCTGGAGAGCAGGCTACGTGCAGCGTCCAAGTTTCCTGCGGGAGAGTGTGGCTGCCTGTGTGGGCTTCACTTCTGGAAGGCCTGTGTGGAGCGACGAGAGAGGCTTCCTAGAGAAAGGGAAGGTGTCCTGTGCCCTGCAGGAGGCGTCCCAGAGCCCTCATCGCCAAAGGGAAAGCTAGAGCCCTCCACAGGGTTCCAAGTGTCCTTCAGCTAGCCCGTCCACGCATTGAGGAGTGCAGGGGCTGTGCACTGACTCTGGGGCAGGTGGGGGCAGGAGCTCCAGTGTGCTTTTCCTCCTCCCCGTGCCCCATAGAGGAACGCTGCGCACAGGATCCCCCATTCTGGGCGACTGCGCAGCATTAGGCTCTCGAGTGCCTCCGGATCACCGCTTTGAAAGCAGAGTGAAAGGGAACCTTCCCCTTTTGCTCCAGCTAGCTAGCTGGCCCAAGCATTCAAGCGACCTCCGGAACACAGCTCTCGCAGGCCTTCGGTGCCATGCCAGGGGCACGCAGTGCAGAGCGTGAAGCTGCAAGGAAAACACTCTTTTCCTGGTGTCCGTTCCGGGTACCCTTTTACTTACCCGCCCTTTCTCTAGGCCACGCAGAGACTAGCCATGACATGCTGTCTCGAAGAGGTAGAGCTTCCCCTGAACTCTCCTACGCTTAGAGACGGCGCGAGGACACGTAACCTTCCTGGAGCCTGAAGTCCCGTAGACTCCTCACACACTGCACAACTCCCTGCTGGGAGATGAAACCGGGGAAGTGCCAGAGTGCTCCTTCGGTCTCTTTTCGCTCGCCTGCAACTACACGCACTAGGGCAGTTTTGAAGTTTCGGATTCGGAAGCTCTGCGAACAGTGGCAATTCTCAGCAACAAAGGGCAGCCCCAGCCTCAAAGCTGCCGGAAAGCAGAGGGCTGCTGTCAGTCTTCAGTGCTGGAGTGCCCCCCGTGGTTAGGAAAAGGGCGCTCTCCTGAGAGCAACACGGTGCTTGCCTGTCCTTGCAGGAGGCATCGCCAAGGCGCCAGTGCTGAAGGGAACACGACTGTGCCGGGCAGGCTCATAGTGAGGCCCAGGGACTGCATGCACAAGCTTGGGCGTGCAGCCTTTCCCGTGAAAACGTAGTCCACGCAGGGCCTTCACGCTAGTGAGCTTTCCAGGTCTCCTAGGCCTCCTGCCTCCTAGGGCCCTCCCGTGGAGGAAGACTGCATCGCGAACGTCTCTTCCAAGGGCGACTTCACAACGTCCAGGGACCTTGGGCCTCCGGAGGACAGCTCGTAAGGCGGAGAGAAAGGCGACACACTGCTTCCTTCGTGGCAGAGCTAGACGTCCGAGCTTGCTAACGGCCGCCCGAACACAGGTCCGGCAGGTCTTTTAGGTGTACGGCCAGTGGTTGCCAGCGCTGAAGCTGGGCGGCAATGAAGCAACCCTCTCGGTGGGCTTTCGAATGGGAGCCCTTGCTTGCTGTCTCCCTACGCCAAGCAGACAGTTGCCTTTCGAAGCAGCCTGGCCAAGGCACACTGCTCCCCTGAAGCACCCACTAGCTTTTGGCAAGGCGTACGGACGGCGAGGCCTAGCCCAAGGCACTAAGTACGTCACGCTAGTCTCCCCGTCCCGTGCAGAATTGCCCTGGTACGGCGTCTTAACAGGGACGGGCAGGGTGCCGCTTGAGACTCTTGGCCTCTGTCAGAAACTACCTGGACTCTGCAGGGCGCCCCTCTGATGCCGGTGACCTAGTGAGCAAAGAAAGCCCTCTTCCCCCCGCTGGAGAGCAGGCTACGTGCAGCGTCCAAGTTTCCTGCGGGAGAGTGTGGCTGCCTGTGTGGGCTTCACTTCTGGAAGGCCTGTGTGGAGCGACGAGAGAGGCTTCCTAGAGAAAGGGAAGGTGTCCTGTGCCCTGCAGGAGGCGTCCCAGAGCCCTCATCGCCAAAGGGAAAGCTAGAGCCCTCCACAGGGTTCCAAGTGTCCTTCAGCTAGCCCGTCCACGCATTGAGGAGTGCAGGGGCTGTGCACTGACTCTGGGGCAGGTGGGGGCAGGAGCTCCAGTGTGCTTTTCCTCCTCCCCGTGCCCCATAGAGGAACGCTGCGCACAGGATCCCCCATTCTGGGCGACTGCGCAGCATTAGGCTCTCGAGTGCCTCCGGATCACCGCTTTGAAAGCAGAGTGAAAGGGAACCTTCCCCTTTTGCTCCAGCTAGCTAGCTGGCCCAAGCATTCAAGCGACCTCCGGAACACAGCTCTCGCAGGCCTTCGGTGCCATGCCAGGGGCACGCAGTGCAGAGCGTGAAGCTGCAAGGAAAACACTCTTTTCCTGGTGTCCGTTCCGGGTACCCTTTTACTTACCCGCCCTTTCTCTAGGCCACGCAGAGACTAGCCATGACATGCTGTCTCGAAGAGGTAGAGCTTCCCCTGAACTCTCCTACGCTTAGAGACGGCGCGAGGACACGTAACCTTCCTGGAGCCTGAAGTCCCGTAGACTCCTCACACACTGCACAACTCCCTGCTGGGAGATGAAACCGGGGAAGTGCCAGAGTGCTCCTTCGGTCTCTTTTCGCTCGCCTGCAACTAAACGCACTAGGGCAGTTTTGAAGTTTCGGATTCGGAAGCTCTGCGAACAGTGGCAATTCTCAGCAACAAAGGGCAGCCCCAGCCTCAAAGCTGCCGGAAAGCAGAGGGCTGCTGTCAGTCTTCAGTGCTGGAGTGCCCCCCGTGGTTAGGAAAAGGGCGCTCTCCTGAGAGCAACACGGTGCTTGCCTGTCCTTGCAGGAGGCATCGCCAAGGCGCCAGTGCTGAAGGGAACACGACTGTGCCGGGCAGGCTCATAGTGAGGCCCAGGGACTGCATGCACAAGCTTGGGCGTGCAGCCTTTCCCGTGAAAACGTAGTCCACGCAGGGCCTTCACGCTAGTGAGCTTTCCAGGTCTCCTAGGCCTCCTGCCTCCTAGGGCCCTCCCGTGGAGGAAGACTGCATCGCGAACGTCTCTTCCAAGGGCGACTTCACAACGTCCAGGGACCTTGGGCCTCCGGAGGACAGCTCGTAAGGCGGAGAGAAAGGCGACACACTGCTTCCTTCGTGGCAGAGCTAGACGTCCGAGCTTGCTAACGGCCGCCCGAACACAGGTCCGGCAGGTCTTTTAGGTGTACGGCCAGTGGTTGCCAGCGCTGAAGCTGGGCGGCAATGAAGCAACCCTCTCGGTGGGCTTTCGAATGGGAGCCCTTGCTTGCTGTCTCCCTACGCCAAGCAGACAGTTGCCTTTCGAAGCAGCCTGGCCAAGGCACACTGCTCCCCTGAAGCACCCACTAGCTTTTGGCAAGGCGTACGGACGGCGAGGCCTAGCCCAAGGCACTAAGTACGTCACGCTAGTCTCCCCGTCCCGTGCAGAATTGCCCTGGTACGGCGTCTTAACAGGGACGGGCAGGGTGCCGCTTGAGACTCTTGGCCTCTGTCAGAAACTACCTGGACTCTGCAGGGCGCCCCTCTGATGCCGGTGACCTAGTGAGCAAAGAAAGCCCTCTTCCCCCCGCTGGAGAGCAGGCTACGTGCAGCGTCCAAGTTTCCTGCGGGAGAGTGTGGCTGCCTGTGTGGGCTTCACTTCTGGAAGGCCTGTGTGGAGCGACGAGAGAGGCTTCCTAGAGAAAGGGAAGGTGTCCTGTGCCCTGCAGGAGGCGTCCCAGAGCCCTCATGGCCAAAGGGAAAGCTAGAGCCCTCCACAGGGTTCCAAGTGTCCTTCAGCTAGCCCGTCCACGCATTGAGGAGTGCAGGGGCTGTGCACTGACTCTGGGGCAGGTGGGGGCAGGAGCTCCAGTGTGCTTTTCCTCCTCCCCGTGCCCCATAGAGGAACGCTGCGCACAGGATCCCCCATTCTGGGCGACTGCGCAGCATTAGGCTCTCGAGTGCCTCCGGATCACCGCTTTGAAAGCAGAGTGAAAGGGAACCTTCCCCTTTTGCTCCAGCTAGCTAGCTGGCCCAAGCATTCAAGCGACCTCCGGAACACAGCTCTCGCAGGCCTTCGGTGCCATGCCAGGGGCACGCAGTGCAGAGCGTGAAGCTGCAAGGAAAACACTCTTTTCCTGGTGTCCGTTCCGGGTACCCTTTTACTTACCCGCCCTTTCTCTAGGCCACGCAGAGACTAGCCATGACATGCTGTCTCGAAGAGGTAGAGCTTCCCCTGAACTCTCCTACGCTTAGAGACGGCGCGAGGACACGTAACCTTCCTGGAGCCTGAAGTCCCGTAGACTCCTCACACACTGCACAACTCCCTGCTGGGAGATGAAACCGGGGAAGTGCCAGAGTGCTCCTTCGGTCTCTTTTCGCTCGCCTGCAACTACACGCACTAGGGCAGTTTTGAAGTTTCGGATTCGGAAGCTCTGCGAACAGTGGCAATTCTCAGCAACAAAGGGCAGCCCCAGCCTCAAAGCTGCCGGAAAGCAGAGGGCTGCTGTCAGTCTTCAGTGCTGGAGTGCCCCCCGTGGTTAGGAAAAGGGCGCTCTCCTGAGAGCAACACGGTGCTTGCCTGTCCTTGCAGGAGGCATCGCCAAGGCGCCAGTGCTGAAGGGAACACGACTGTGCCGGGCAGGCTCATAGTGAGGCCCAGGGACTGCATGCACAAGCTTGGGCGTGCAGCCTTTCCCGTGAAAACGTAGTCCACGCAGGGCCTTCACGCTAGTGAGCTTTCCAGGTCTCCTAGGCCTCCTGCCTCCTAGGGCCCTCCCGTGGAGGAAGACTGCATCGCGAACGTCTCTTCCAAGGGCGACTTCACAACGTCCAGGGACCTTGGGCCTCCGGAGGACAGCTCGTAAGGCGGAGAGAAAGGCGACACACTGCTTCCTTCGTGGCAGAGCTAGACGTCCGAGCTTGCTAACGGCCGCCCGAACACAGGTCCGGCAGGTCTTTTAGGTGTACGGCCAGTGGTTGCCAGCGCTGAAGCTGGGCGGCAATGAAGCAACCCTCTCGGTGGGCTTTCGAATGGGAGCCCTTGCTTGCTGTCTCCCTACGCCAAGCAGACAGTTGCCTTTCGAAGCAGCCTGGCCAAGGCACACTGCTCCCCTGAAGCACCCACTAGCTTTTGGCAAGGCGTACGGACGGCGAGGCCTAGCCCAAGGCACTAAGTACGTCACGCTAGTCTCCCCGTCCCGTGCAGAATTGCCCTGGTACGGCGTCTTAACAGGGACGGGCAGGGTGCCGCTTGAGACTCTTGGCCTCTGTCAGAAACTACCTGGACTCTGCAGGGCGCCCCTCTGATGCCGGTGACCTAGTGAGCAAAGAAAGCCCTCTTTCCCCCGCTGGAGAGCAGGCTACGTGCAGCGTCCAAGTTTCCTGCGGGAGAGTGTGGCTGCCTGTGTGGGCTTCACTTCTGGAAGGCCTGTGTGGAGCGACGAGAGAGGCTTCCTAGAGAAAGGGAAGGTGTCCTGTGCCCTGCAGGAGGCGTCCCAGAGCCCTCATCGCCAAAGGGAAAGCTAGAGCCCTCCACAGGGTTCCAAGTGTCCTTCAGCTAGCCCGTCCACGCATTGAGGAGTGCAGGGGCTGTGCACTGACTCTGGGGCAGGTGGGGGCAGGAGCTCCAGTGTGCTTTTCCTCCTCCCCGTGCCCCATAGAGGAACGCTGCGCACAGGATCCCCCATTCTGGGCGACTGCGCAGCATTAGGCTCTCGAGTGCCTCCGGATCACCGCTTTGAAAGCAGAGTGAAAGGGAACCTTCCCCTTTTGCTCCAGCTAGCTAGCTGGCCCAAGCATTCAAGCGACCTCCGGAACACAGCTCTCGCAGGCCTTCGGTGCCATGCCAGGGGCACGCAGTGCAGAGCGTGAAGCTGCAAGGAAAACACTCTTTTCCTGGTGTCCGTTCCGGGTACCCTTTTACTTACCCGCCCTTTCTCTAGGCCACGCAGAGACTAGCCATGACATGCTGTCTCGAAGAGGTAGAGCTTCCCCTGAACTCTCCTACGCTTAGAGACGGCGCGAGGACACGTAACCTTCCTGGAGCCTGAAGTCCCGTAGACTCCTCACACACTGCACAACTCCCTGCTGGGAGATGAAACCGGGGAAGTGCCAGAGTGCTCCTTCGGTCTCTTTTCGCTCGCCTGCAACTAAACGCACTAGGGCAGTTTTGAAGTTTCGGATTCGGAAGCTCTGCGAACAGTGGCAATTCTCAGCAACAAAGGGCAGCCCCAGCCTCAAAGCTGCCGGAAAGCAGAGGGCTGCTGTCAGTCTTCAGTGCTGGAGTGCCCCCCGTGGTTAGGAAAAGGGCGCTCTCCTGCGAGCAACACGGTGCTTGCCTGTCCTTGCAGGAGGCATCGCCAAGGCGCCAGTGCTGAAGGGAACACGACTGTGCCGGGCAGGCTCATAGTGAGGCCCAGGGACTGCATGCACAAGCTTGGGCGTGCAGCCTTTCCCGTGAAAACGTAGTCCACGCAGGGCCTTCACGCTAGTGAGCTTTCCAGGTCTCCTAGGCCTCCTGCCTCCTAGGCCCCTCCCGTGGAGGAAGACTGCATCGCGAACGTCTCTTCCAAGGGCGACTTCACAACGTCCAGGGACCTTGGGCCTCCGGAGGACAGCTCGTAAGGCGGAGAGAAAGGCGACACACTGCTTCCTTCGTGGCAGAGCTAGACGTCCGAGCTTGCTAACGGCCGCCCGAACACAGGTCCGGCAGGTCTTTGAGGTGTACGGCCAGTGGTTGCCAGCGCTGAAGCTGGGCGGCAATGAAGCAACCCTCTCGGTGGGCTTTCGAATGGGAGCCCTTGCTTGCTGTCTCCCTACGCCAAGCAGACAGTTGCCTTTCGAAGCAGCCTGGCCAAGGCACACTGCTCCCCTGAAGCACCCACTAGCTTTTGGCAAGGCGTACGGACGGCGAGGCCTAGCCCAAGGCACTAAGTACGTCACGCTAGTCTCCCCGTCCCGTGCAGAATTGCCCTGGTACGGCGTCTTAACAGGGACGGGCAGGGTGCCGCTTGAGACTCTTGGCCTCTGTCAGAAACTACCTGGACTCTGCAGGGCGCCCCTCTGATGCCGGTGACCTAGTGAGCAAAGAAAGCCCTCTTCCCCCCGCTGGAGAGCAGGCTACGTGCAGCGTCCAAGTTTCCTGCGGGAGAGTGTGGCTGCCTGTGTGGGCTTCACTTCTGGAAGGCCTGTGTGGAGCGACGAGAGAGGCTTCCTAGAGAAAGGGAAGGTGTCCTGTGCCCTGCAGGAGGCGTCCCAGAGCCCTCATCGCCAAAGGGAAAGCTAGAGCCCTCCACAGGGTTCCAAGTGTCCTTCAGCTAGCCCGTCCACGCATTGAGGAGTGCAGGGGCTGTGCACTGACTCTGGGGCAGGTGGGGGCAGGAGCTCCAGTGTGCTTTTCCTCCTCCCCGTGCCCCATAGAGGAACGCTGCGCACAGGATCCCCCATTCTGGGCGACTGCGCAGCATTAGGCTCTCGAGTGCCTCCGGATCACCGCTTTGAAAGCAGAGTGAAAGGGAACCTTCCCCTTTTGCTCCAGCTAGCTAGCTGGCCCAAGCATTCAAGCGACCTCCGGAACACAGCTCTCGCAGGCCTTCGGTGCCATGCCAGGGGCACGCAGTGCAGAGCGTGAAGCTGCAAGGAAAACACTCTTTTCCTGGTGTCCGTTCCGGGTACCCTTTTACTTACCCGCCCTTTCTCTAGGCCACGCAGAGACTAGCCATGACATGCTGTCTCGAAGAGGTAGAGCTTCCCCTGAACTCTCCTACGCTTAGAGACGGCGCGAGGACACGTAACCTTCCTGGAGCCTGAAGTCCCGTAGACTCCTCACACACTGCACAACTCCCTGCTGGGAGATGAAACCGGGGAAGTGCCAGAGTGCTCCTTCGGTCTCTTTTCGCTCGCCTGCAACTACACGCACTAGGGCAGTTTTGAAGTTTCGGATTCGGAAGCTCTGCGAACAGTGGCAATTCTCAGCAACAAAGGGCAGCCCCAGCCTCAAAGCTGCCGGAAAGCAGAGGGCTGCTGTCAGTCTTCAGTGCTGGAGTGCCCCCCGTGGTTAGGAAAAGGGCGCTCTCCTGCGAGCAACACGGTGCTTGCCTGTCCTTGCAGGAGGCATCGCCAAGGCGCCAGTGCTGAAGGGAACACGACTGTGCCGGGCAGGCTCATAGTGAGGCCCAGGGACTGCATGCACAAGCTTGGGCGTGCAGCCTTTCCCGTGAAAACGTAGTCCACGCAGGGCCTTCACGCTAGTGAGCTTTCCAGGTCTCCTAGGCCTCCTGCCTCCTAGGCCCCTCCCGTGGAGGAAGACTGCATCGCGAACGTCTCTTCCAAGGGCGACTTCACAACGTCCAGGGACCTTGGGCCTCCGGAGGACAGCTCGTAAGGCGGAGAGAAAGGCGACACACTGCTTCCTTCGTGGCAGAGCTAGACGTCCGAGCTTGCTAACGGCCGCCCGAACACAGGTCCGGCAGGTCTTTGAGGTGTACGGCCAGTGGTTGCCAGCGCTGAACCTGGGCGGCAATGAAGCAACCCTCTCGGTGGGCTTTCGAATGGGAGCCCTTGCTTGCTGTCTCCCTACGCCAAGCAGACAGTTGCCTTTCGAAGCAGCCTGGCCAAGGCACACTGCTCCCCTGAAGCACCCACTAGCTTTTGGCAAGGCGTACGGACGGCGAGGCCTAGCCCAAGGCACTAAGTACGTCACGCTAGTCTCCCCGTCCCGTGCAGAATTGCCCTGGTACGGCGTCTTAACAGGGACGGGCAGGGTGCCGCTTGAGACTCTTGGCCTCTGTCAGAAACTACCTGGACTCTGCAGGGCGCCCCTCTGATGCCGGTGACCTAGTGAGCAAAGAAAGCCCTCTTTCCCCCGCTGGAGAGCAGGCTACGTGCAGCGTCCAAGTTTCCTGCGGGAGAGTGTGGCTGCCTGTGTGGGCTTCACTTCTGGAAGGCCTGTGTGGAGCGACGAGAGAGGCTTCCTAGAGAAAGGGAAGGTGTCCTGTGCCCTGCAGGAGGCGTCCCAGAGCCCTCATCGCCAAAGGGAAAGCTAGAGCCCTCCACAGGGTTCCAAGTGTCCTTCAGCTAGCCCGTCCACGCATTGAGGAGTGCAGGGGCTGTGCACTGACTCTGGGGCAGGTGGGGGCAGGAGCTCCAGTGTGCTTTTCCTCCTCCCCGTGCCCCATAGAGGAACGCTGCGCACAGGATCCCCCATTCTGGGCGACTGCGCAGCATTAGGCTCTCGAGTGCCTCCGGATCACCGCTTTGAAAGCAGAGTGAAAGGGAACCTTCCCCTTTTGCTCCAGCTAGCTAGCTGGCCCAAGCATTCAAGCGACCTCCGGAACACAGCTCTCGCAGGCCTTCGGTGCCATGCCAGGGGCACGCAGTGCAGAGCGTGAAGCTGCAAGGAAAACACTCTTTTCCTGGTGTCCGTTCCGGGTACCCTTTTACTTACCCGCCCTTTCTCTAGGCCACGCAGAGACTAGCCATGACATGCTGTCTCGAAGAGGTAGAGCTTCCCCTGAACTCTCCTACGCTTAGAGACGGCGCGAGGACACGTAACCTTCCTGGAGCCTGAAGTCCCGTAGACTCCTCACACACTGCACAACTCCCTGCTGGGAGATGAAACCGGGGAAGTGCCAGAGTGCTCCTTCGGTCTCTTTTCGCTCGCCTGCAACTAAACGCACTAGGGCAGTTTTGAAGTTTCGGATTCGGAAGCTCTGCGAACAGTGGCAATTCTCAGCAACAAAGGGCAGCCCCAGCCTCAAAGCTGCCGGAAAGCAGAGGGCTGCTGTCAGTCTTCAGTGCTGGAGTGCCCCCCGTGGTTAGGAAAAGGGCGCTCTCCTGCGAGCAACACGGTGCTTGCCTGTCCTTGCAGGAGGCATCGCCAAGGCGCCAGTGCTGAAGGGAACACGACTGTGCCGGGCAGGCTCATAGTGAGGCCCAGGGACTGCATGCACAAGCTTGGGCGTGCAGCCTTTCCCGTGAAAACGTAGTCCACGCAGGGCCTTCACGCTAGTGAGCTTTCCAGGTCTCCTAGGCCTCCTGCCTCCTAGGCCCCTCCCGTGGAGGAAGACTGCATCGCGAACGTCTCTTCCAAGGGCGACTTCACAACGTCCAGGGACCTTGGGCCTCCGGAGGACAGCTCGTAAGGCGGAGAGAAAGGCGACACACTGCTTCCTTCGTGGCAGAGCTAGACGTCCGAGCTTGCTAACGGCCGCCCGAACACAGGTCCGGCAGGTCTTTGAGGTGTACGGCCAGTGGTTGCCAGCGCTGAACCTGGGCGGCAATGAAGCAACCCTCTCGGTGGGCTTTCGAATGGGAGCCCTTGCTTGCTGTCTCCCTACGCCAAGCAGACAGTTGCCTTTCGAAGCAGCCTGGCCAAGGCACACTGCTCCCCTGAAGCACCCACTAGCTTTTGGCAAGGCGTACGGACGGCGAGGCCTAGCCCAAGGCACTAAGTACGTCACGCTAGTCTCCCCGTCCCGTGCAGAATTGCCCTGGTACGGCGTCTTAACAGGGACGGGCAGGGTGCCGCTTGAGACTCTTGGCCTCTGTCAGAAACTACCTGGACTCTGCAGGGCGCCCCTCTGATGCCGGTGACCTAGTGAGCAAAGAAAGCCCTCTTTCCCCCGCTGGAGAGCAGGCTACGTGCAGCGTCCAAGTTTCCTGCGGGAGAGTGTGGCTGCCTGTGTGGGCTTCACTTCTGGAAGGCCTGTGTGGAGCGACGAGAGAGGCTTCCTAGAGAAAGGGAAGGTGTCCTGTGCCCTGCAGGAGGCGTCCCAGAGCCCTCATCGCCAAAGGGAAAGCTAGAGCCCTCCACAGGGTTCCAAGTGTCCTTCAGCTAGCCCGTCCACGCATTGAGGAGTGCAGGGGCTGTGCACTGACTCTGGGGCAGGTGGGGGCAGGAGCTCCAGTGTGCTTTTCCTCCTCCCCGTGCCCCATAGAGGAACGCTGCGCACAGGATCCCCCATTCTGGGCGACTGCGCAGCATTAGGCTCTCGAGTGCCTCCGGATCACCGCTTTGAAAGCAGAGTGAAAGGGAACCTTCCCCTTTTGCTCCAGCTAGCTAGCTGGCCCAAGCATTCAAGCGACCTCCGGAACACAGCTCTCGCAGGCCTTCGGTGCCATGCCAGGGGCACGCAGTGCAGAGCGTGAAGCTGCAAGGAAAACACTCTTTTCCTGGTGTCCGTTCCGGGTACCCTTTTACTTACCCGCCCTTTCTCTAGGCCACGCAGAGACTAGCCATGACATGCTGTCTCGAAGAGGTAGAGCTTCCCCTGAACTCTCCTACGCTTAGAGACGGCGCGAGGACACGTAACCTTCCTGGAGCCTGAAGTCCCGTAGACTCCTCACACACTGCACAACTCCCTGCTGGGAGATGAAACCGGGGAAGTGCCAGAGTGCTCCTTCGGTCTCTTTTCGCTCGCCTGCAACTACACGCACTAGGGCAGTTTTGAAGTTTCGGATTCGGAAGCTCTGCGAACAGTGGCAATTCTCAGCAACAAAGGGCAGCCCCAGCCTCAAAGCTGCCGGAAAGCAGAGGGCTGCTGTCAGTCTTCAGTGCTGGAGTGCCCCCCGTGGTTAGGAAAAGGGCGCTCTCCTGCGAGCAACACGGTGCTTGCCTGTCCTTGCAGGAGGCATCGCCAAGGCGCCAGTGCTGAAGGGAACACGACTGTGCCGGGCAGGCTCATAGTGAGGCCCAGGGACTGCATGCACAAGCTTGGGCGTGCAGCCTTTCCCGTGAAAACGTAGTCCACGCAGGGCCTTCACGCTAGTGAGCTTTCCAGGTCTCCTAGGCCTCCTGCCTCCTAGGCCCCTCCCGTGGAGGAAGACTGCATCGCGAACGTCTCTTCCAAGGGCGACTTCACAACGTCCAGGGACCTTGGGCCTCCGGAGGACAGCTCGTAAGGCGGAGAGAAAGGCGACACACTGCTTCCTTCGTGGCAGAGCTAGACGTCCGAGCTTGCTAACGGCCGCCCGAACACAGGTCCGGCAGGTCTTTGAGGTGTACGGCCAGTGGTTGCCAGCGCTGAACCTGGGCGGCAATGAAGCAACCCTCTCGGTGGGCTTTCGAATGGGAGCCCTTGCTTGCTGTCTCCCTACGCCAAGCAGACAGTTGCCTTTCGAAGCAGCCTGGCCAAGGCACACTGCTCCCCTGAAGCACCCACTAGCTTTTGGCAAGGCGTACGGACGGCGAGGCCTAGCCCAAGGCACTAAGTACGTCACGCTAGTCTCCCCGTCCCGTGCAGAATTGCCCTGGTACGGCGTCTTAACAGGGACGGGCAGGGTGCCGCTTGAGACTCTTGGCCTCTGTCAGAAACTACCTGGACTCTGCAGGGCGCCCCTCTGATGCCGGTGACCTAGTGAGCAAAGAAAGCCCTCTTTCCCCCGCTGGAGAGCAGGCTACGTGCAGCGTCCAAGTTTCCTGCGGGAGAGTGTGGCTGCCTGTGTGGGCTTCACTTCTGGAAGGCCTGTGTGGAGCGACGAGAGAGGCTTCCTAGAGAAAGGGAAGGTGTCCTGTGCCCTGCAGGAGGCGTCCCAGAGCCCTCATCGCCAAAGGGAAAGCTAGAGCCCTCCACAGGGTTCCAAGTGTCCTTCAGCTAGCCCGTCCACGCATTGAGGAGTGCAGGGGCTGTGCACTGACTCTGGGGCAGGTGGGGGCAGGAGCTCCAGTGTGCTTTTCCTCCTCCCCGTGCCCCATAGAGGAACGCTGCGCACAGGATCCCCCATTCTGGGCGACTGCGCAGCATTAGGCTCTCGAGTGCCTCCGGATCACCGCTTTGAAAGCAGAGTGAAAGGGAACCTTCCCCTTTTGCTCCAGCTAGCTAGCTGGCCCAAGCATTCAAGCGACCTCCGGAACACAGCTCTCGCAGGCCTTCGGTGCCATGCCAGGGGCACGCAGTGCAGAGCGTGAAGCTGCAAGGAAAACACTCTTTTCCTGGTGTCCGTTCCGGGTACCCTTTTACTTACCCGCCCTTTCTCTAGGCCACGCAGAGACTAGCCATGACATGCTGTCTCGAAGAGGTAGAGCTTCCCCTGAACTCTCCTACGCTTAGAGACGGCGCGAGGACACGTAACCTTCCTGGAGCCTGAAGTCCCGTAGACTCCTCACACACTGCACAACTCCCTGCTGGGAGATGAAACCGGGGAAGTGCCAGAGTGCTCCTTCGGTCTCTTTTCGCTCGCCTGCAACTAAACGCACTAGGGCAGTTTTGAAGTTTCGGATTCGGAAGCTCTGCGAACAGTGGCAATTCTCAGCAACAAAGGGCAGCCCCAGCCTCAAAGCTGCCGGAAAGCAGAGGGCTGCTGTCAGTCTTCAGTGCTGGAGTGCCCCCCGTGGTTAGGAAAAGGGCGCTCTCCTGCGAGCAACACGGTGCTTGCCTGTCCTTGCAGGAGGCATCGCCAAGGCGCCAGTGCTGAAGGGAACACGACTGTGCCGGGCAGGCTCATAGTGAGGCCCAGGGACTGCATGCACAAGCTTGGGCGTGCAGCCTTTCCCGTGAAAACGTAGTCCACGCAGGGCCTTCACGCTAGTGAGCTTTCCAGGTCTCCTAGGCCTCCTGCCTCCTAGGCCCCTCCCGTGGAGGAAGACTGCATCGCGAACGTCTCTTCCAAGGGCGACTTCACAACGTCCAGGGACCTTGGGCCTCCGGAGGACAGCTCGTAAGGCGGAGAGAAAGGCGACACACTGCTTCCTTCGTGGCAGAGCTAGACGTCCGAGCTTGCTAACGGCCGCCCGAACACAGGTCCGGCAGGTCTTTGAGGTGTACGGCCAGTGGTTGCCAGCGCTGAACCTGGGCGGCAATGAAGCAACCCTCTCGGTGGGCTTTCGAATGGGAGCCCTTGCTTGCTGTCTCCCTACGCCAAGCAGACAGTTGCCTTTCGAAGCAGCCTGGCCAAGGCACACTGCTCCCCTGAAGCACCCACTAGCTTTTGGCAAGGCGTACGGACGGCGAGGCCTAGCCCAAGGCACTAAGTACGTCACGCTAGTCTCCCCGTCCCGTGCAGAATTGCCCTGGTACGGCGTCTTAACAGGGACGGGCAGGGTGCCGCTTGAGACTCTTGGCCTCTGTCAGAAACTACCTGGACTCTGCAGGGCGCCCCTCTGATGCCGGTGACCTAGTGAGCAAAGAAAGCCCTCTTTCCCCCGCTGGAGAGCAGGCTACGTGCAGCGTCCAAGTTTCCTGCGGGAGAGTGTGGCTGCCTGTGTGGGCTTCACTTCTGGAAGGCCTGTGTGGAGCGACGAGAGAGGCTTCCTAGAGAAAGGGAAGGTGTCCTGTGCCCTGCAGGAGGCGTCCCAGAGCCCTCATCGCCAAAGGGAAAGCTAGAGCCCTCCACAGGGTTCCAAGTGTCCTTCAGCTAGCCCGTCCACGCATTGAGGAGTGCAGGGGCTGTGCACTGACTCTGGGGCAGGTGGGGGCAGGAGCTCCAGTGTGCTTTTCCTCCTCCCCGTGCCCCATAGAGGAACGCTGCGCACAGGATCCCCCATTCTGGGCGACTGCGCAGCATTAGGCTCTCGAGTGCCTCCGGATCACCGCTTTGAAAGCAGAGTGAAAGGGAACCTTCCCCTTTTGCTCCAGCTAGCTAGCTGGCCCAAGCATTCAAGCGACCTCCGGAACACAGCTCTCGCAGGCCTTCGGTGCCATGCCAGGGGCACGCAGTGCAGAGCGTGAAGCTGCAAGGAAAACACTCTTTTCCTGGTGTCCGTTCCGGGTACCCTTTTACTTACCCGCCCTTTCTCTAGGCCACGCAGAGACTAGCCATGACATGCTGTCTCGAAGAGGTAGAGCTTCCCCTGAACTCTCCTACGCTTAGAGACGGCGCGAGGACACGTAACCTTCCTGGAGCCTGAAGTCCCGTAGACTCCTCACACACTGCACAACTCCCTGCTGGGAGATGAAACCGGGGAAGTGCCAGAGTGCTCCTTCGGTCTCTTTTCGCTCGCCTGCAACTAAACGCACTAGGGCAGTTTTGAAGTTTCGGATTCGGAAGCTCTGCGAACAGTGGCAATTCTCAGCAACAAAGGGCAGCCCCAGCCTCAAAGCTGCCGGAAAGCAGAGGGCTGCTGTCAGTCTTCAGTGCTGGAGTGCCCCCCGTGGTTAGGAAAAGGGCGCTCTCCTGCGAGCAACACGGTGCTTGCCTGTCCTTGCAGGAGGCATCGCCAAGGCGCCAGTGCTGAAGGGAACACGACTGTGCCGGGCAGGCTCATAGTGAGGCCCAGGGACTGCATGCACAAGCTTGGGCGTGCAGCCTTTCCCGTGAAAACGTAGTCCACGCAGGGCCTTCACGCTAGTGAGCTTTCCAGGTCTCCTAGGCCTCCTGCCTCCTAGGCCCCTCCCGTGGAGGAAGACTGCATCGCGAACGTCTCTTCCAAGGGCGACTTCACAACGTCCAGGGACCTTGGGCCTCCGGAGGACAGCTCGTAAGGCGGAGAGAAAGGCGACACACTGCTTCCTTCGTGGCAGAGCTAGACGTCCGAGCTTGCTAACGGCCGCCCGAACACAGGTCCGGCAGGTCTTTGAGGTGTACGGCCAGTGGTTGCCAGCGCTGAACCTGGGCGGCAATGAAGCAACCCTCTCGGTGGGCTTTCGAATGGGAGCCCTTGCTTGCTGTCTCCCTACGCCAAGCAGACAGTTGCCTTTCGAAGCAGCCTGGCCAAGGCACACTGCTCCCCTGAAGCACCCACTAGCTTTTGGCAAGGCGTACGGACGGCGAGGCCTAGCCCAAGGCACTAAGTACGTCACGCTAGTCTCCCCGTCCCGTGCAGAATTGCCCTGGTACGGCGTCTTAACAGGGACGGGCAGGGTGCCGCTTGAGACTCTTGGCCTCTGTCAGAAACTACCTGGACTCTGCAGGGCGCCCCTCTGATGCCGGTGACCTAGTGAGCAAAGAAAGCCCTCTTTCCCCCGCTGGAGAGCAGGCTACGTGCAGCGTCCAAGTTTCCTGCGGGAGAGTGTGGCTGCCTGTGTGGGCTTCACTTCTGGAAGGCCTGTGTGGAGCGACGAGAGAGGCTTCCTAGAGAAAGGGAAGGTGTCCTGTGCCCTGCAGGAGGCGTCCCAGAGCCCTCATCGCCAAAGGGAAAGCTAGAGCCCTCCACAGGGTTCCAAGTGTCCTTCAGCTAGCCCGTCCACGCATTGAGGAGTGCAGGGGCTGTGCACTGACTCTGGGGCAGGTGGGGGCAGGAGCTCCAGTGTGCTTTTCCTCCTCCCCGTGCCCCATAGAGGAACGCTGCGCACAGGATCCCCCATTCTGGGCGACTGCGCAGCATTAGGCTCTCGAGTGCCTCCGGATCACCGCTTTGAAAGCAGAGTGAAAGGGAACCTTCCCCTTTTGCTCCAGCTAGCTAGCTGGCCCAAGCATTCAAGCGACCTCCGGAACACAGCTCTCGCAGGCCTTCGGTGCCATGCCAGGGGCACGCAGTGCAGAGCGTGAAGCTGCAAGGAAAACACTCTTTTCCTGGTGTCCGTTCCGGGTACCCTTTTACTTACCCGCCCTTTCTCTAGGCCACGCAGAGACTAGCCATGACATGCTGTCTCGAAGAGGTAGAGCTTCCCCTGAACTCTCCTACGCTTAGAGACGGCGCGAGGACACGTAACCTTCCTGGAGCCTGAAGTCCCGTAGACTCCTCACACACTGCACAACTCCCTGCTGGGAGATGAAACCGGGGAAGTGCCAGAGTGCTCCTTCGGTCTCTTTTCGCTCGCCTGCAACTAAACGCACTAGGGCAGTTTTGAAGTTTCGGATTCGGAAGCTCTGCGAACAGTGGCAATTCTCAGCAACAAAGGGCAGCCCCAGCCTCAAAGCTGCCGGAAAGCAGAGGGCTGCTGTCAGTCTTCAGTGCTGGAGTGCCCCCCGTGGTTAGGAAAAGGGCGCTCTCCTGAGAGCAACACGGTGCTTGCCTGTCCTTGCAGGAGGCATCGCCAAGGCGCCAGTGCTGAAGGGAACACGACTGTGCCGGGCAGGCTCATAGTGAGGCCCAGGGACTGCATGCACAAGCTTGGGCGTGCAGCCTTTCCCGTGAAAACGTAGTCCACGCAGGGCCTTCACGCTAGTGAGCTTTCCAGGTCTCCTAGGCCTCCTGCCTCCTAGGCCCCTCCCGTGGAGGAAGACTGCATCGCGAACGTCTCTTCCAAGGGCGACTTCACAACGTCCAGGGACCTTGGGCCTCCGGAGGACAGCTCGTAAGGCGGAGAGAAAGGCGACACACTGCTTCCTTCGTGGCAGAGCTAGACGTCCGAGCTTGCTAACGGCCGCCCGAACACAGGTCCGGCAGGTCTTTGAGGTGTACGGCCAGTGGTTGCCAGCGCTGAACCTGGGCGGCAATGAAGCAACCCTCTCGGTGGGCTTTCGAATGGGAGCCCTTGCTTGCTGTCTCCCTACGCCAAGCAGACAGTTGCCTTTCGAAGCAGCCTGGCCAAGGCACACTGCTCCCCTGAAGCACCCACTAGCTTTTGGCAAGGCGTACGGACGGCGAGGCCTAGCCCAAGGCACTAAGTACGTCACGCTAGTCTCCCCGTCCCGTGCAGAATTGCCCTGGTACGGCGTCTTAACAGGGACGGGCAGGGTGCCGCTTGAGACTCTTGGCCTCTGTCAGAAACTACCTGGACTCTGCAGGGCGCCACTCTGATGCCGGTGACCTAGTGAGCAAAGAAAGCCCTCTTTCCCCCGCTGGAGAGCAGGCTACGTGCAGCGTCCAAGTTTCCTGCGGGAGAGTGTGGCTGCCTGTGTGGGCTTCACTTCTGGAAGGCCTGTGTGGAGCGACGAGAGAGGCTTCCTAGAGAAAGGGAAGGTGTCCTGTGCCCTGCAGGAGGCGTCCCAGAGCCCTCATCGCCAAAGGGAAAGCTAGAGCCCTCCACAGGGTTCCAAGTGTCCTTCAGCTAGCCCGTCCACGCATTGAGGAGTGCAGGGGCTGTGCACTGACTCTGGGGCAGGTGGGGGCAGGAGCTCCAGTGTGCTTTTCCTCCTCCCCGTGCCCCATAGAGGAACGCTGCGCACAGGATCCCCCATTCTGGGCGACTGCGCAGCATTAGGCTCTCGAGTGCCTCCGGATCACCGCTTTGAAAGCAGAGTGAAAGGGAACCTTCCCCTTTTGCTCCAGCTAGCTAGCTGGCCCAAGCATTCAAGCGACCTCCGGAACACAGCTCTCGCAGGCCTTCGGTGCCATGCCAGGGGCACGCAGTGCAGAGCGTGAAGCTGCAAGGAAAACACTCTTTTCCTGGTGTCCGTTCCGGGTACCCTTTTACTTACCCGCCCTTTCTCTAGGCCACGCAGAGACTAGCCATGACATGCTGTCTCGAAGAGGTAGAGCTTCCCCTGAACTCTCCTACGCTTAGAGACGGCGCGAGGACACGTAACCTTCCTGGAGCCTGAAGTCCCGTAGACTCCTCACACACTGCACAACTCCCTGCTGGGAGATGAAACCGGGGAAGTGCCAGAGTGCTCCTTCGGTCTCTTTTCGCTCGCCTGCAACTAAACGCACTAGGGCAGTTTTGAAGTTTCGGATTCGGAAGCTCTGCGAACAGTGGCAATTCTCAGCAACAAAGGGCAGCCCCAGCCTCAAAGCTGCCGGAAAGCAGAGGGCTGCTGTCAGTCTTCAGTGCTGGAGTGCCCCCCGTGGTTAGGAAAAGGGCGCTCTCCTGCGAGCAACACGGTGCTTGCCTGTCCTTGCAGGAGGCATCGCCAAGGCGCCAGTGCTGAAGGGAACACGACTGTGCCGGGCAGGCTCATAGTGAGGCCCAGGGACTGCATGCACAAGCTTGGGCGTGCAGCCTTTCCCGTGAAAACGTAGTCCACGCAGGGCCTTCACGCTAGTGAGCTTTCCAGGTCTCCTAGGCCTCCTGCCTCCTAGGCCCCTCCCGTGGAGGAAGACTGCATCGCGAACGTCTCTTCCAAGGGCGACTTCACAACGTCCAGGGACCTTGGGCCTCCGGAGGACAGCTCGTAAGGCGGAGAGAAAGGCGACACACTGCTTCCTTCGTGGCAGAGCTAGACGTCCGAGCTTGCTAACGGCCGCCCGAACACAGGTCCGGCAGGTCTTTGAGGTGTACGGCCAGTGGTTGCCAGCGCTGAACCTGGGCGGCAATGAAGCAACCCTCTCGGTGGGCTTTCGAATGGGAGCCCTTGCTTGCTGTCTCCCTACGCCAAGCAGACAGTTGCCTTTCGAAGCAGCCTGGCCAAGGCACACTGCTCCCCTGAAGCACCCACTAGCTTTTGGCAAGGCGTACGGACGGCGAGGCCTAGCCCAAGGCACTAAGTACGTCACGCTAGTCTCCCCGTCCCGTGCAGAATTGCCCTGGTACGGCGTCTTAACAGGGACGGGCAGGGTGCCGCTTGAGACTCTTGGCCTCTGTCAGAAACTACCTGGACTCTGCAGGGCGCCCCTCTGATGCCGGTGACCTAGTGAGCAAAGAAAGCCCTCTTTCCCCCGCTGGAGAGCAGGCTACGTGCAGCGTCCAAGTTTCCTGCGGGAGAGTGTGGCTGCCTGTGTGGGCTTCACTTCTGGAAGGCCTGTGTGGAGCGACGAGAGAGGCTTCCTAGAGAAAGGGAAGGTGTCCTGTGCCCTGCAGGAGGCGTCCCAGAGCCCTCATCGCCAAAGGGAAAGCTAGAGCCCTCCACAGGGTTCCAAGTGTCCTTCAGCTAGCCCGTCCACGCATTGAGGAGTGCAGGGGCTGTGCACTGACTCTGGGGCAGGTGGGGGCAGGAGCTCCAGTGTGCTTTTCCTCCTCCCCGTGCCCCATAGAGGAACGCTGCGCACAGGATCCCCCATTCTGGGCGACTGCGCAGCATTAGGCTCTCGAGTGCCTCCGGATCACCGCTTTGAAAGCAGAGTGAAAGGGAACCTTCCCCTTTTGCTCCAGCTAGCTAGCTGGCCCAAGCATTCAAGCGACCTCCGGAACACAGCTCTCGCAGGCCTTCGGTGCCATGCCAGGGGCACGCAGTGCAGAGCGTGAAGCTGCAAGGAAAACACTCTTTTCCTGGTGTCCGTTCCGGGTACCCTTTTACTTACCCGCCCTTTCTCTAGGCCACGCAGAGACTAGCCATGACATGCTGTCTCGAAGAGGTAGAGCTTCCCCTGAACTCTCCTACGCTTAGAGACGGCGCGAGGACACGTAACCTTCCTGGAGCCTGAAGTCCCGTAGACTCCTCACACACTGCACAACTCCCTGCTGGGAGATGAAACCGGGGAAGTGCCAGAGTGCTCCTTCGGTCTCTTTTCGCTCGCCTGCAACTAAACGCACTAGGGCAGTTTTGAAGTTTCGGATTCGGAAGCTCTGCGAACAGTGGCAATTCTCAGCAACAAAGGGCAGCCCCAGCCTCAAAGCTGCCGGAAAGCAGAGGGCTGCTGTCAGTCTTCAGTGCTGGAGTGCCCCCCGTGGTTAGGAAAAGGGCGCTCTCCTGAGAGCAACACGGTGCTTGCCTGTCCTTGCAGGAGGCATCGCCAAGGCGCCAGTGCTGAAGGGAACACGACTGTGCCGGGCAGGCTCATAGTGAGGCCCAGGGACTGCATGCACAAGCTTGGGCGTGCAGCCTTTCCCGTGAAAACGTAGTCCACGCAGGGCCTTCACGCTAGTGAGCTTTCCAGGTCTCCTAGGCCTCCTGCCTCCTAGGCCCCTCCCGTGGAGGAAGACTGCATCGCGAACGTCTCTTCCAAGGGCGACTTCACAACGTCCAGGGACCTTGGGCCTCCGGAGGACAGCTCGTAAGGCGGAGAGAAAGGCGACACACTGCTTCCTTCGTGGCAGAGCTAGACGTCCGAGCTTGCTAACGGCCGCCCGAACACAGGTCCGGCAGGTCTTTGAGGTGTACGGCCAGTGGTTGCCAGCGCTGAACCTGGGCGGCAATGAAGCAACCCTCTCGGTGGGCTTTCGAATGGGAGCCCTTGCTTGCTGTCTCCCTACGCCAAGCAGACAGTTGCCTTTCGAAGCAGCCTGGCCAAGGCACACTGCTCCCCTGAAGCACCCACTAGCTTTTGGCAAGGCGTACGGACGGCGAGGCCTAGCCCAAGGCACTAAGTACGTCACGCTAGTCTCCCCGTCCCGTGCAGAATTGCCCTGGTACGGCGTCTTAACAGGGACGGGCAGGGTGCCGCTTGAGACTCTTGGCCTCTGTCAGAAACTACCTGGACTCTGCAGGGCGCCACTCTGATGCCGGTGACCTAGTGAGCAAAGAAAGCCCTCTTTCCCCCGCTGGAGAGCAGGCTACGTGCAGCGTCCAAGTTTCCTGCGGGAGAGTGTGGCTGCCTGTGTGGGCTTCACTTCTGGAAGGCCTGTGTGGAGCGACGAGAGAGGCTTCCTAGAGAAAGGGAAGGTGTCCTGTGCCCTGCAGGAGGCGTCCCAGAGCCCTCATCGCCAAAGGGAAAGCTAGAGCCCTCCACAGGGTTCCAAGTGTCCTTCAGCTAGCCCGTCCACGCATTGAGGAGTGCAGGGGCTGTGCACTGACTCTGGGGCAGGTGGGGGCAGGAGCTCCAGTGTGCTTTTCCTCCTCCCCGTGCCCCATAGAGGAACGCTGCGCACAGGATCCCCCATTCTGGGCGACTGCGCAGCATTAGGCTCTCGAGTGCCTCCGGATCACCGCTTTGAAAGCAGAGTGAAAGGGAACCTTCCCTTTTGCTCCAGCTAGCTAGCTGGCCCAAGCATTCAAGCGACCTCCGGAACACAGCTCTCGCAGGCCTTCGGTGCCATGCCAGGGGCACGCAGTGCAGAGCGTGAAGCTGCAAGGAAAACACTCTTTTCCTGGTGTCCGTTCCGGGTACCCTTTTACTTACCCGCCCTTTCTCTAGGCCACGCAGAGACTAGCCATGACATGCTGTCTCGAAGAGGTAGAGCTTCCCTGAACTCTCCTACGCTTAGAGACGGCGCGAGGACACGTAACCTTCCTGGAGCCTGAAGTCCCGTAGACTCCTCACACACTGCACAACTCCCTGCTGGGAGATGAAACCGGGGAAGTGCCAGAGTGCTCCTTCGGTCTCTTTTCGCTCGCCTGCAACTAAACGCACTAGGGCAGTTTGAAGTTTCGGATTCGGAAGCTCTGCGAACAGTGGCAATTCTCAGCAACAAAGGGCAGCCCCAGCCTCAAAGCTGCCGGAAAGCAGAGGGCTGCTGTCAGTCTTCAGTGCTGGAGTGCCCCCCGTGGTTAGGAAAAGGGCGCTCTCCTGCGAGCAACACGGTGCTTGCCTGTCCTTGCAGGAGGCATCGCCAAGGCGCCAGTGCTGAAGGGAACACGACTGTGCCGGGCAGGCTCATAGTGAGGCCCAGGGACTGCATGCACAAGCTTGGCGTGCAGCCTTTCCCGTGAAAACGCAGTCCACGCAGGGCCTTCACGCTAGTGAGCTTTCCAGGTCTCCTAGGCCTCCTGCCTCCTAGGCCCCTCCCGTGGAGGAAGACTGCATCGCGAACGTCTCTTCCAAGGGCGACTTCACAACGTCCAGGGACCTTGGGCCTCCGGATGACAGCTCGTAAGGCGGAGAGAAAGGCGACACACTGCTTCCTTCGTGGCAGAGCTAGACGTCCGAGCTTGCTAACGGCCGCCCGAACACAGGTCCGGCAGGTCTTTGAGGTGTACGGCCAGTGGTTGCCAGCGCTGAACCTGGGCGGCAATGAAGCAACCCTCTCGGTGGGCTTTCGAATGGGAGCCCTTGCTTGCTGTCTCCCTACGCCAAGCAGACAGTTGCCTTTCGAAGCAGCCTGGCCAAGGCACACTGCTCCCCTGAAGCACCCACTAGCTTTTGGCAAGGCGTACGGACGGCGAGGCCTAGCCCAAGGCCCTAAGTACGTCACGCTAGTCTCCCCGTCCCGTGCAGAATTGCCCTGGTACGGCGTCTTAACAGGGACGGGCAGGGTGCCGCTTGAGACTCTTGGCCTCTGTCAGAAACTACCTGGACTCTGCAGGGCGCCACTCTGATGCCGGTGACCTAGTGAGCAAAGAAAGCCCTCTTTCCCCCGCTGGAGAGCAGGCTACGTGCAGCGTCCAAGTTTCCTGCGGGAGAGTGCGGCTGCCTGTGTGGGCTTCACTTCTGGAAGGCCTGTGTGGAGCGACGAGAGAGGCTTCCTAGAGAAAGGGAAGGTGTCCTGTGCCCTGCAGGAGGCATCCCAGAGCCCTCATCGCCAAAGGAAAGCTAGAGCCCTCCACAGGGTTCCAAGTGTCCTTCAGCTAGCCCGTCCACGCATTGAGGAGTGCAGGGGCTGTGCACTGACTCTGGGGCAGGTGGGGGCAGGAGCTCCAGTGTGCTTTTCCTCCTCCCCGTGCCCCATAGAGGAACGCTGCGCACAGGATCCCCCATTCTGGGCGACTGCGCAGCATTAGGCTCTCGAGTGCCTCCGGATCACCGCTTTGAAAGCAGAGTGAAAGGGAACCTTCCCCTTTTGCTCCAGCTAGCTAGCTGGCCCAAGCATTCAAGCGACCTCCGGAACACAGCTCTCGCAGGCCTTCGG